>NC_136492.1:66172650-66365150 GCF_053919585.1 Euprymna scolopes
CAACTTCTCCTGACAAAGTAGGTAGTGCGTCGTAACCCCGGATGTCAACTACTTTTGTGAATAGCCATGATTTGACTCTCATGCAGCTCGTCTGTGTGAACCGCGCCTATCACCGAGTTTTTCTGTTTCATTGCCTCAAACCACCGCTGTGGTACTCGTGTCAATCGGTCAGCGATGTTTCGTGCTGATGGAACCAGCGTCACGGAGCTCCTGCGTGTATTCTTTACGGATTTCTGACGACACTGTGTATTCTGACACTCGATTGTGTAGCCTTTTAGGGGGGTGGTTCTTAGACCACTTCAACGATGCAGTGCACGTTCGGTTTTGATGGTCAAAGGTGGCAGTGAAATCCGGTTCATTAATAGAAATGGCTGCGCAGTTAATATTTTTCCTGTCGCCCAGCCGCACTGATCCTGTAGGCTTGACACGACACCTCCCAGAGCTTTTATGGCGTTGATCCCTAGAAGTAAGTCAAACCCCAACGGTTTGCCGCGCACCACCAACACATCGATTCTGACAGACACACCTTCATCAGTGGACAACACAGCAGCATACATGGGACATTCCACCAATCGTTTTGACACTCACGTTCGTTTTTCTCCTAGGCCGGCACCGGTCTGCATGTAAAATCGTCCTAGAGCATCCTGTATCAATAAGCGCCAAAGATCGCCTCCCATCAACATGGATGCTTATCACTGGGAGCGTCGTGGTCGCATCTTGGTGGGGAAGGAGACTGGCGCTTATGCGTCCTCCCCGTGCTCGTTTTCCGAGCAGTTCCGAACCCAGTGTCCACTCTCACCGCAACGGTAACACTGTGTTCCGCGTTTTCGACAGTCCTTTGCAAGGTGGCCTTTAACATTGCATTTAAAACGGGTCACACTAACAGGAATATTCTGGGCCCTGTTGTTGTTGGGTGAGCGTGTGGCCGCAACAACGTCCTGATTTTGTTCCCCAGTCGTCGTCAAAATTCTCGCTCTCGACATTAGCTCCCCCATGGTCAGGGCTTTGATGTTCGGCACTTGTTGAGCAATTTAGATGGCGTCAGGGAACCCAGTGATGAAAGTCAATTTTGTGAGTCTCTCTAAGTCATCTCCTGTGAATCCGGCCAATCCAACCAACTGTCTTATTTTGTTGGCGTAAACATCCACACGTTCGCCAGTCCATCTAAGCATAGTTATTTTTCTGTATGCTGCAAATGCATCGGGCCTCAATCTGGTCTATCTTTTGATCGTCTTCCTCGATTTCCATGTAGAGGGCCAGTGCATCATCCACCCGCTGAAGTTGTGCGACAAGTCTCACTTTTTTAAGCCACGCTACAATGTCTCCATCGCCAGAGAACGGCTTGATCATATCGCTGCTTATGAATGTCTGATTTTACTATCCATCATTCTCTCTTTTTCTCTCTTTCCCTCTCTCTCTCTCTTACTGACATATGCGTGCGAGCGTGTGTGCATGCATAGATATGTTAGTTTATGCAAAAATATATTAATGAAAAAAAATTACGTGCGGAGTTTGAACATACAGACAATTTCATGCAAAACAAACAAAGAAAAAAAAAACTATCGAATTACCCATAGTAGAATTTTCACGGCCCGTTGTTCTACCATTTTTGCTAAACAGCAACATGGAAAAATAGCTTCACCGAATAATAAATAAATCAAAATAACGGTTTCGATTATAGATTATCGATAATTACAAAGAGTATTCTGAAACAAAACTTAACTAAGATCACTCCCGAACTTATGCACTAAAGTACTGTAAATTAGAAAAAAAAATTGTTCAGCCGTTTCGGAGTCTATAAAGAACTCACTCACTCACAGAGACGAAGTTGCATTTATATAGGTGTAGACAATATATATATTATGTAATATATATATATATATATATACATATATATATATATATATATATATATATATATATATATATATAAAATATGTATATATATAGAGAGAAATAGATAGTTTAAAGAAAAACCAACTACGTAAACTTGGGGAAAGAATAATAGACGCCTTCTTGATAATAAAAATAAATGAAACCCCCTGGTAAAAAACCGTGTTGATATTATCCGAGATAGAATAGTGTAATGATTGAAAAGAACTGGAAAAGAAATTCCGGCGAACGACTCCGTGTTTCCAGTCGTTCCGTAAACAAACGTCCCGACAAACCTAAATAGACATTCAAGATGACGTCGACAATTGAAGGAGATCGAAAGAGTCACCCATTCTTTCATCCTTCAACCTTGCGATCACGGTGGCGTCTTTAATTTTTTTTTTAAAGCAATTAGAACTTAAGCCGCTTTCGTCGGCTTTCTTATGTAAACAGGCAAGGAAACTAATTCTACGCCACGATGTGCATACCATTGGTCGGGTTCGGAATCAGCGATTTCTAACTTTGCCGCCGGAGAGCTATCACTTTTCGCAGTAAATGATTGCTTGTTAGGCGTTCATCAATCCAGCAAAAATGTACATGAAAAGAGAGAGGAAGCAAACTTTAGTTGCTGAGAGATGTTTTACGAGAAGATACAAGTCGAGGACACGTTCTCAACAATCAGTCCGACAGAAGCCGAACCATTTCTAAGGGTAGTCCGAGGAGATCAACTCACTGTTTTGTGTGGGAATCAGTTTATTAGTCACTACCTGGGGCGCACTAACCATGTAATGCCGACAAGGTTGCCCAGGCAACCTTTAAAGTGTCAGAGTTTTCCTCCTTTATGACAGCTAGCTTTATTCTACCAACCTTCCACCCTTATGTCATATCTTCCATGGAAAGGAAGTAGATATTCAGAAGGATAGCCTTCGTAAATATTGCCTCGCTATCTAACAATCAAAAAGACATAGTCGAGATACAAATGCGTCTGAATGCTTTAGATGTAGATCGATTAATCAGATTTTACGAATTATTCTGACTACTGTTCTCATCTTGAGACCCGTGGCGTTACGGATAAGGCACCTTGCAGAAAAAAAAGCTTTAGAGAAGCATACGTCGATTTACTTGTATTTATATTAATAATAAACATTATCCCCGTTTGCTAGTTAATAATTTAAGTAAATGTCTTTTGTTCATTGTCTGTTTCGTTATTTTTTAATTTAATTTTTCACTGTTTTATAGTTAAACACAATTTTACAATTGTGAATGTTTCAGTGGTAAGTCGACTTATGCTATTACTAAGTTAGCGAAATGTTTAATTTAGTAAGTATTCCTAAACATTTTAACTGACTTTTTTCTTCATTTATATATATATATATATATATATATATATATATATATATATATATATATATATATATATATGTGTGTGTGTGTGTGTGTGTAAATTATTATAGGTATAATTTTATTATTTTTTTATTTTCTTCCTTTGAAGATTGTAATGCTGGGTATGGGGTAGCCAAACCAGCTGCCAACATTGCCCTACTTTTTATTGAAACCAACCGAGAGCTCTTTTTACTATCCTCGTTGTTCCCTTAAGTGCAATTGTCTGGATCTCTTTTGCACTTAGTTCACCAGGAATATTAGTTAGGTAGCTCTTCATCATAAGCTATTTGGGACCTATAATAACTGGTATTTTATATTTATCTAATAAGAGTTAACGTCATGTGATGTATTTTTGGACATACCTTCTGCGCCGAGGATGTTGGTCTATCTGGAATCATCTCATGTCTTGGAGGGGAGACGGGTACCTGTTTTGGACGAAGATTCATTTCACTCTAAGACAAGAAATTAGTTTTATAGTTTTTATTCTATTTTCCAGATGTGTCGCAGAAGGATGGAAAGTGAATCTCTGACTTGCGTGGTTTACTCTTGGTCTCATTTCAACACGTCAGCGTCCCCCCAGTGAAGGCGAGGAAACGGCTGTTAAGCTATCCGTTGCCTTCTAAGTCCAAATCAAATCTCTTGGATTCAGCTAACCTGATAACGTAACACACACAATCCGATCAGCTGACCCTCACTTCCGGTCAACATGTCTACAATATAATGTACTCACCCCATCTCTCTCTCACGACCCATTCTCTAACAGTATGATTTATATCTCCCTAAGAGTGCAGTTTCGTTTCATATACATGGGACCTTGATATTTTGTCTGTTTCTCCCTTTCAGCTCTGTTCAGACCTCCATTATTAGGGAAACTCAATTCAACCAAGGTTGCAACTCTCTCTGACTTATTCCATATAACTATGTCAGGTTTGACAGCAGCATTTTCAAGGTAGGTGGCTGTAGGGATTACATCGTCGTAATATATGGTATATGTCATTTCCACAGTTCACAGGATTTGCTGCTACACTGGATGTATAATCTTTTACAGATGTTCCAGTGGGGGTAGTTACATACTCCATCATGTCTCGCTGTGTAGTAGCCATCCCCAAAAGAACCTTACAACTTGATACGAGATGACTCACATTTTCCAATTCCGTGTGGCAGAATCTGCATACACGAAATTGAATTTTATAGTGTGAGTTAACCTGTGTCTGAATTAATTTTAAAGAAAATGAATTAACATTAAAAGCGATAAATTGTAGCAACTTTCGCGGTGTTTAATTGCATTTGATCTTGTGATCAGCGCTGATTCAGGTCTTCGTCGAGATTTATTTTTAATAATTTTAATGATTTTTGTTTGTTTGAAGTTAAACGAATGGTCATGCTGCAATGAATGAAAGAATAATGCATACTAGGAATTGCTATTTTTAATATCTTTTTATGTTTTGGAAATTCTTTGTTGTTTTTAATGTTTGTTTTATAGTTTGCTACGTTTTAAAGTTTTGTGAGGTATTTGAATTCTTCGTCCAGATATTGTGAACTGCAAATTATGAATGCACGTACGAAGGAAACCGATTATAATGCCTGTTTTTTATTGTGTTATGGTGTGAGTAAAAATGTATGTAATCATTTTTATGTGTAGTTTTACGATGAAATTCGAAGGATATTTTATTGTTGGATTTTATAAGTAAGTCTAGAAATGGTATTAAGCATTTGTATTCTGTTTCCTAGGTAAACCGTATGGAGGTTTGACTGAGGCTTATTTGTTGGTTACTAATATCTATGTGCGTGTTTTCAGGAAGAAACATTAAAATGTCGTCAATATATCTAAAGTATTCTGTATTTAGAGGTAATATAAACTTTAAAGGGCCAGATTTTATGAATTCTAAGAAAGGAAGGCTAATACGCTACTAAGAGAGATACTCATAGGAAGACCGAATTTTTTCTGGTAAAAATTATTATTGAATTGAAAATAAGTCACGTCAGTTATAAATCTAATAATTGGTATAAAGATGTCGGAAGAAAAAGGTAAGTTGATGTTTTTGGATGTATATAAAATAAATTGAGGTATTTCTGAATGGGAATATTAGTGTATAATAGTGTTACACCTAAGCTGTAGATAGTTTTGCTTTGTGCATTAATGTTTCTTTTTTTATTTTGTTGAGTAAATCTCCAGAGTTATTTTTGTGCTGATAGTGCCCATTAATGGACTTGGGATATTGGATATGTTTTTTTTTGTTTTTTTTTACACAGTGATCACCACTTATCAAGGCCCGGAAGCCACTCAGGGATAAGGGTTATTGCAAGTACATTACGTTAGTGAGGAGATTTGCTGAAGTGTTTATTTAAGGGGGCGGTTCATTAGGAATTTGTTAACATTGGACTTGAAGACATCCAAATTGTAGTCCGGAGGGAAGCAGGCAGACAGAACAGAGTTCCACATGGTTCGTGCGATTTTGTTTGTGGCGCTTCCGCTGCCAGATATTATGGGACGCAAATGCATATCCGATTTGTGGTTCTATACACTATACATCTTTTGAAACGCCAAGACTTTTTCGTTCTGAAATAAAACAAAGACATCCTTTTCACAACGCGTATTTTTCAAATATTTTAGTGGTATGTTATTTTTAATTTGATAATCACGAAGAAGTCTTGAAATAAAGACAACACGTTAATGAAGATATAACTTGCTCTTTTTATCTCTTTACCTCGTCGGAATATTATTTTCGTTATTCTCATCATTCTGTTGAAATGGTAACCAAACTTTAAGGAAATGCTGCAAAAATATAAAAACATACTATTCGCAGTCACTCCTACAACAACAGGATAAATTTTCTGCTTAAATGTATGAAAACAAAATTATACCGAAAAGTATATTTAAATATTTGAAATGTACACACGATATTTTTCTTCTTCAGCGAATCTTTTGAAACATTATTTTCTTTTGGTTTTGTCTGTAAAGGACCAACCAGAAAGTAGTGAACTGGGTATCCACAACAACGCCTCTGTCCAACTAACGACTTACAGAATTGGGGATGTCTATCATTTACATTATATCATTTACAGATATGCTTTCGTATCTTTATGGGCAGAGAACTGCAGCGGCTTGTCATGACTAGAAACTAATATACTTTATGTTTTGTATACTGTTGCATTACTTTTATCAACAGCGCTACCGAAAAAAATAAGTCCTAGATAGCTACGTGATCATCACGTGAAGTTTAGATAAAAGCACTAGACGCTCACAAAAGAATATTCAAGAGGGTGATTAAAAATGAGTTTAAAATTTGTTATCTATAAAAAAAATGTGTGCAAATTCTGTGTAATCTTACCTGTAACTCTTTTATGAAAATATAAATAAAAAACAAAATCCCTTTATCTTTATTTTGCTTTTTATCAGAGAAAATAGATATTGAGTATTTTTTGTTTTGTTTTATTCGTGCTGAAATGCTTTTAACTTTGTTTTATGTTTGTTTCTCGTAACCCTACGCAATTGGTAATACATGCGCCATACTGATGCAACCGTTGAAAATCACAGGTAAAATTACACATAAATACGGCATAGTCACGTGGACACACCAGTTCTCGCTAGATCATCGAAGTAAAGTAACGTTGAGCATGCCCAGTACCAGATTACTGACCAATTTGGGAATACCAGATGGGTTATCAATTTAGAAATATCAGGCGCTGTATGTAGGGGGCGTCGACACTTCCCTGCAAGAGTTGAAAAAAAAAAAAAAAAACTAATCTCATCATCTCTCCTTACGGGGATATACGTTCGACTGGGGACTGCTCGTGAATTTCATATTCCCATGAAACTTCCTCCTTTGGAGGAAACCGTTTAAACACGCATTAGGGTTAGTGCCGCAGTTTAATTCTTTTCATTTATCCATCACAAGAAATCTTCAGGAACCTACTTACTTATCAATCTTTCCTGTTTTACTTACCTATATCTTTCTTTCCTGCCCTTTCTTTCCCGTTCTTTCTTTCTTTTTTTTTGTCTTTCTCTCCCCCTCTCTCGATACACCTTTACATATCTTTATTTATTTATGTTTCTTAAGTATTTCTTCACATTTATATATTCTTACCGTTATCTCGTTCTCTCTCGCTTTAATGTTTAGTTCTCTCTATGTCTTTCACGTTCTCTCTCAGTTTCTTTTTCGTCTTTCTCTATTTGTTTCGTTCTCTTTGTCGCTTTGCTTCTCTTTAATCTCTCGCCCCAGCTTTATATTTATCACTCTCTTTTTGTATTTATCTTTCTCACCCCTTCTCTCTCTCTCTCTTTCTTCTGTTTTGTCTTTATTCCCTTATTGCTATTATTGCTATTTCTCTTTCACATTTCTTTCTATTTCTCTCTGTCTCTCTCTCTGTCTCTCTCTGTCTCTATATATATATTTATATATTATATATATATATATATATACATATATATATATATATATATATATGCACACATATTCGTATATCAAGTTTACAAATGGAATAATTCTCTAAAAGTATAAATATTAATACTAATATTTATAAGACTATCCTAACCAGATGAAAAAAAACCTCAATATTCATGATAGAGCATTCATATAAGAAATTCAATTTCAACTCTGTAAACTCGAATTTACAAAAAATATTATTTGACAAAGGATACAAGTTGAAAAGTTAAAATTTTCCTTATTCCATGAAGTTTCAAAGAATGGCTCTTATCATCAGAAGAGAATAGTTAAAGAAATAATATTCATAGGCAAGCTATAATTTTGCTAGTTAGCAGATAAACTGAAAAATACAAATTATGAGAGAAGTCATATTTGTATAAATTTGTATATTTGTATAATGCAGAAAATTGTATAGGTTAAAAAGAATATCTCAAATGAAGTCCAGGCTCGATTAAAGAACAAGTTGGAAAAAAGTGGCACAATCCAAAGGGTAGCATCCCAATAAGAATTTGCGGTCCTTCGTGCAGAACAATCCTCAAAAGGAGTTTATAGTATCGGTCTTTGAAAATGTTAACCAGCAAACAAGTCGAAACCACGATCTGATGCCGGTGATGTTCGTCAGCATCGGGAAGTTTAGAATGTCTTTAGCCATTTTTTTAGTTGGTATTAAAAAACCGGCAAATTCGACTTCATCGCCTGCAAATGAAAATATTCGAAATTGAAGACGATTCTATTTCTGTCGCAATAAGTGATATAGTCCACTGTGTGCCAGAAAGCAGATTCCATAGTTTTATCTCAGAGAAGGGTATCATCAATGCAACGAATCCTTCGGTGCATATCTATCGTAAAACATATCTGTCGTCAAACCAGCGAGTATATCCGTCCCCAGGGGCATGGAAACTGTGGTTGCGTCTCGGGTTGTTGGGGAGAGCAGTAAACTGTGATCTCCTCCCACACCCTTCACACGGTTTATTTTGAGGGGTTCTAGGCTCCTCCCCCTCCCGAGACGGTTTCTTCTCGGACCTCATTGAGTCAAACGTCAAACGCTCATTTAGGTTGCTTTACAAATGAGGAGCCGATGCATTCGTTGTCTCTATACTAACCAGTCTGAATTTCCGTTCCACTGTTGTCAAAATATTGTCTTCGGCCAACAGCTTGCATTGGTGTTCTGTATTTGCAAATCCACCTACGAGTTGGCCAGCCACGATTTCCCTCCGAATAATTTATAGTCTGTCGGCAGCTCTCGTTAGGATAATGGATAGTAAAATTGCAAAACCTCGCTTAGGACCGAATCTTTGCTAAAAACTGTGTAGGACCCTCCTCTTCTTACTGTCTCCTATTGTGAAATCTATGTCTATGCACCTCTTGATGTATATCTTTCACCGCAACGAGTCGTATGTAATGTAGGAGCTGTTCTTCCGTGGCTATATTGAGAGCTTTAGGCTCTACTAGTTAGAACAAAAGACTGCTTAACTCGTTCGAGCAAGCTGTTCTTAACTTGCGTATTTCGCGGAGTCGGTTGAATTGCACATTTGTTTGTACCGGGTCCATGTGTCGACGAATAATGCCCAGTCCCCGTCATTTTTAGTGCGAGGCCGATTCGACACATTTTCCCCGCCAGTGCGAAGCTCGTTTTCTTTCTGTAAGTTTATCAACTGATGAACTAGTTGCAAATAATGTTCATCATCGTTTTGTTCTGACGCCATTACTATTCAAATTTAAGTAAAAAAAAAAAAAAAATCCTGTTCGTAGCGCCATGTAAAGTGAACTTAAAAGTCTACCGAGTCCGAGACTAGCGCTGATTTTATAACACCAGATGACAACAATGTTCCACGTGTTTTCCAATCCATCTCATCGGTCGTTCCCATTCTCTACAAAGTCGACTTACCGCTAGAAAATTCACAATTGCAACAGTGAATTCAACTGAGGAAAAACGAAACTTTAATATAAATGTTAGATAGAAAACGGTGATCATCAGCTGTTTACCATGAGGATGTTGTGGAGATATTTAAAAATAAGATAGCCGTGACATTAATGGTCCTCCAGTAGAATATATCACTTGCCCAAAGATGTAATACATACTGTTTACTATTGTATATAAATTAAAATGATGATGATAATAATAATGATGATAATAATAATAATATATATATATAATTATACATTATATATATATATTTATATATATATATAAAGTAAATAAATGAGTAAAATATTATTATTAAAACTGTTCTATAAATGACTATAATATGATATGTTGTCATATTAAATTATTCTGTAATAAATATGCATAATAATGCATATACACACACACACACACACACATATATATATAGTAGGAAGTTTTAAAAATATATACGGCAATTAAATATATATATATATATGTATATACATATATATATATATCCATATATACATATGCATACATATTCATATATATATACATATATACATAAATATATATATACATACATATATATACATACATATACATACATATATATATACATACATATACATACATATATATATATACATACATATACATGCATACATACATACATATATTTGTGTGTGTATATATATATATTTTTTTTCTGCATTGGTCATCGTTTTTCTACTGATTCACCTACGCAAGGAACCTCTCCCCCACAAAAAAAAAAAAGAAAGAAAGAAAGCGGCATTTGCGTGCTCCGGGGGCGTATGTACATGGTTAACCGGTCGATCGTGTAAATAGATCAACCGAACTCCCCTTACGAAAAAGACGATTTGGGAATCCAGTGTCACGCAAATTGTAGATGGTTTGATCAGGCGGCCGACTTGGGTCGTTGGTGGGTCGGACTGCGTGGTGAGAGTGATGATCGGTGGAGGGTGGTGGCTCGACAGGAAACGGGAAAACATCTTTGTTGCTGTTTTTATGGAAGTCCACCAAATCAGCTTGTACATATAAGATTGGCATCAAACACTACGATTTGGATATAATCATTCATCGTGTTTTCCACACGGAACAAGGAATCATCCCACGCCTCTCATTCTGTTTCTCTCTTTATCGATCCCATGTATTCTTTTTGCAATAGGTGCGTATATGCTTATTTGTACGTATAGTTATATGCGCGCATGTGTGTGCGTGTCTATTTCGATGAATATGTGGGTTTATATCTTTGGATTCTTTGAATTACTCAGACAACTGTTCTCGTCCTGATTGTTATTCTCACAATGATTCGACCGATGTAACCTCCGATTTTCTTCAGGTGTATCTTGACAATATTTCTTATTAGTGAATGTTGGAAGGAATGTATGCATCTGTCAGTGATGGGACGATTCCAATGTTTTTCCCGATTCCGATAAAATTACCAATTCCTTACTAAATTCCCGATTCCGAGACAATTACCGATTCCGATTCTTTATAAATCTCTAAATATTTAACTATGAAAGTGTTATTTTTCTCAATTACCGCGAAAAACGTATTTTAAATGTGTAGATATTTTCTCAAGCGTAAAAATACACTTGTCAGTGATGAGCTATTGATTTTAATTTTAGTGGTAATTTAAAAAATCAATAAATATTTATTATTTTATAATTACTATCAGCAATGGAAGATTTTGCTTGAAACAAAATCAAATAAAAAAGACAATTAAAAGAATCGTTTTCGGCATCGGAAAATAGAAACACATTTTTCCGATTCCGATACCAACTCCGGTGCCCCAAACTCCAATTTTTTTCCCGTTTTTCGATTCGGATTCCAATTAATTGTCCCAACACTAATATATATATATATATATATATATATATATATATATATATATATATATATATATATATATATATAGTTTAGAAGGAAAAAACATAACTACTACGTTTCTAAGAGCACAATGTATTTACTATGGGTAATCTGCACGTTAGTACAGTCTGAAAGTAGGAAAGAGGGAGGGAATTCCAAAGTCCAGCAGTTAGAGGGAAGAAATTATTAGAGTAAAAAAAAAAAAAAAAAAAATCCGGCATCTTCGGATTTATATAATGAAACGGTGTCATTTTACTGCTTTAGCGTTTATCGGAGGTATTTCGTTTGGTGTTATAAATGTTACAAAACCTTGAAACACACGTTTATACTGTGATTTCACTCACATCGTCCTTCTATTTCTCTCCCTTTTGATATCACCTTAGACATTCTCCTTTCTCCTATATATCTCCTCTATTTTCTTTTCTCTCTATTTTTTCCTTTTTTCTTTCTGTTTCCTAGCCTCTATTTTACTTGTTCTTCTCTACCCCTTCTCTTTTATTCGTTTGCAATATTCAATTGCTCCCTCGATTTTCCGTATCATTTGCTGTCTGTTTACGTTATTTGTCCTTCCCCCATCATCTAAAACACGCTTTCCCAAAGAGGACTCCACGGAGCCCTGGGGCTCCGTGAGTGAGGCTGGGAGGTTTCACAGGCCCTCTCTTAAAGAATACCAAATGCTTTATATGGAAAAATTTAATGGCTCCAAACATTTAATTATTGATCTTTTTATTTTACTGGAAAAAATGATATGATGCATAACTACAGAGTTTCAGGATGGTTCATGAAAAAGTAAATAAAAAAATAAATTAACAAAATAAGCAACAATTTTTGATTAATCAAAAATGTAAACATGAAAATATAGTAAAATCACAAACAGGAACAACTAATAAACAAGTATAAGTTAAAATTTGAAATGAACGTTTTTCAGGTTTATTTTAGAAATTATCTTATTAGTGCTCCGTGAAAAAACCTTTACCCTGTTCAGGTGCTCCATGGTGTCTTGAAGTTTGGCAAACCCTGATCTAAAGTGTGCATATGCCGATGAAATGTACATCGTTAAACGTACATATTGAATAGACGTATCTTAAGAATATTTATATGCTCATTCTTTTTTTCTTTTCATTCCAAATCGCTTTCCATCGGATCCACTTAACAAAAACCCAAACTTTCCTTTCTAAATAATCCGCTAGATTTTTTCCCATTAGATTTTTTTTCTCGGCTTTTGCCAAAATTTACACAACGGTTATTGATTGTCTTTACGTTGTCCGATCGAGACTTTTGAAAGACACGCCGACATTTTGATGTCTGGAGGAACAGACTAAATCTCACGAGAATCTCGCGGACACGTAGAAAGCAACAAGTGAAAGGAACAAAAACAAACGAATCCCGTAAAGATATATGGAAATGAAAATGGCGACCTTTTTTAATTGCTCCTTTCATTCTTTGCGCTTTCGGCGAGCGCCTACTTTGCTTACATTGGCGACGATGAGCAACAATATATCTTCGTCTGCATTTAATCATACTTCGCGAGTTAAACCCACTTACAAATATAAATATAAAACCACACAAAGGAAAACAGCAAAGTACTTCCCAATCTAAAATATTTTATTAAAGAAAAAATTCTGTCAGTGATAAAAAAATGTATATCGATCTTTCAAAGATAAAGCAAGTTTTGCCGAATTGGCTGTAATGAATGCGTCACAGATTGTGGAATCAGTTAGGTCGAGTTCTAATTCTGTTTTACCACTCCAGTAGATATCTCACTGTCGATACAATCCAATACCTGTATCAGACTCAAGAACGTCCTTGGATGGAGTACTCTTGCTATTTGTGGGCAAGAGGTGCTCAAAGCAACCAACCCTGTTTTGACAGAGTTCAAAACCGGCTTCGGAACCTGATAGGTGATGCCACTTTCTCTTTCTTGCAACCCCTTTCCCACAGAAGAGACGTTGCTAGCCAGTCTCTGCTGTATCGTTATTTTCATAACAAGTGCTCGTCTGAGCTCCAATCTATGCCCTCTTGTCAAACGTTCATAAAAAAACACTCGTTTAGCTAAATCACTACCAACAATTTCTTCCTACTCTCTATCTATGTCGTAGATTCCATGAACAAAGTTTCTTTTCTAGAACTCGTGGAACTCTGTTAGGCTGGACTGCTTTCAAACTGACTACAATATAGTTGCTTTCAAGTCCAATGTAAGCCGTTCTTTTAAATAATCAAATTATACCAAATTACAACTACTATCTATTACTATGCTGTTGTCTCGATGTTTACTGTACACTCATTAATACGCATCCTCGAATGGTCTTCGAGCTTTGATATTTGGAGGTTCATTAATAAGAAAAACAATCTACTGAGATCGCATTAGCCAGTAATACCTTTATATGTTTTTGAATCTAAAGTTTTCACCAGATTCTGGTAAAATAGGAACATGTGTTCAATTAATAGTATGCGATTTGACACTATTCCTCCCTCACTCTCTCTCTCTCTCCTATACTTCTCTCTCTCTCTCTCTCTCTCTCTATATATATATATATATATATATATCATGCATCCTTCTGAATACGGCGCCACTGCTAACCACCTAAGTAATAAACATTCCAGTTCTTGACTTCAGTTTAGAAACATTTCAGTAGATAATACATCTATTCTCGAACACATTATTAATAATCATAAACTAGAAATATTAGCCACATTCTTAATTAAAATTAAAAAATCAATAAAATAGATTTTAATAACAGTAATAACATTCTAAAATAGCTGTTATAGTGACAAGAGTAATTTCAAGTATTTAATAATAAGTGAATCGTATATTATATTTTTCATGAGTTTGTATGTGGCTATGTATTTTTAAAGTTTGTATGTGGCTATGTATTTTTAAGGTTTGTATGTGGCTATGTATTTTAAAAGTTTGTATGTGGCTATGTATTTTTAAAGCCGAGAGTCATTCATGTCGCTTGATGAGAGACAGGGAACAGAGCGTTGATGATATAAGGATAGAAGCTTGGTGTTAGATGCATTAACATTAACCAGCTAACTCTTTCCCCATCGCATCACGTGCTCAAGATCAAAGGAGAGAGAATCACAGAAAACTTGGACATTTGTGGCCTTTGAAGTGTTGCCAGAGATGATATTGTCGTCAGCATAAATGCCTAGAATGATCTTAGGATGTGGTTTGGGAGATCATGATGTCGATCAAGAAGGGTATGGAATCACATCAGCCAGCTAAGTATATATATATATATATATATATATATATATATATATATATATATTTGTTTGTTTTTGTGCGTGTGTGTTTTTCTGTGGAATATATATATATATATATATATACATATATATATATATATACTTTGTGATTCCATATATATTTGTTTTTGTGCGTGTGTGTGTTTCTGTGGCACATATATACATACATACATACATACATACATACATACATACATACACACACACATATATATATATATATATATATATATATATATATATATATATATATATATATGAAAATGTATAAAAAAAAGAATACGAAAAGTATAAAAGCTTATAACTTTTCTTTATTTGTTTTCTATTGGTGACGTGCAGGAATACAAAATGATATTATGAAAAAAATGTAAGAAAACTTAAGTACATATTTTCGACTAATCTTTAAGTCTTCATCAATATATATATATATATATATATATATATATATATATATATATATATATATATATATATGTGTGTGTGTGTGTGTGTGTGTGTGTGTGTGTGTGTGTGTGTGTGTGTGTGTGTGTGTGTAAAGGAACTTTGTGTTTTTATCGATATGTGAGTTTGTTTCGTATAGATCCCAACACTGCTGGGCCGATTTTTATGAAATTTCACACGAAGGTACTTATGTGTCTGACAGTGTTCTTAGATATGTTTTGTATCGGAATGTCTTCGATAATGATCGATAATCCATAATCGTGACAATTGGATTAATGAACACGCAGGCGATTTTGACTAAAGTACACACCTTACACAGCCTAAAATCAAAAGAGCATTGTGGAAGTTTTGTTATCACACAAGCAAAATGATCGGACACATAACATCAAGAGTAGGTTATTTAATAGAACAAGGACGCCTTTCTGTTTAGAGCACAATGGAAGTATGATACTTGATTTTTTTTTCGCATTTAAAAATTTAAGCGAAACACTATATATAAAAAAATAATGGGTCCCTTACTAGAACAGGCAATCAATCGATTTCTACTTACTAGAGTAAGAATTCAAGATATTTATTTAGATAGATAGTCAAACGAATTTGAATTTTTTTTATAATCTTACAGATTTCAAATTCCAAAGAATCGAAGCAGATAGTCTGTAGTATGAAAGGCTGGATATTTCTATGCATCCTTATTTTGTCAGAAAGCGGTGTAAAATAATAGTTTAATATTTTAATAGTTTACCGAGCAAACGGATTTTTGTTGATGCTTACTTATCGAAGAATGCTAATCGAATGATGGTATTATGAATTATTGAGCTACATCCACAGTATTTTGGAACCACTAGCTGTAGTATAACGATAAAACACACAGGACACAATACCATTTCCCATGATTATATGACATAAAGCGGTAAATATGTTTTTTTTTTTTTTTTTTTTTTACAAAGGCATCACCACATTATCAAGGCCCAGAGGCCACTCAAGGATAAGGGTTAAAGAGTGTACAGTAGAAATTGGTCAATATAGTAATAATTAGTAATGAAAATAAAGCAAATTTAATAACCTATATGGAACGGCCCATCAAGAACTTATTTACTTTAGACTTGAACACAACCATATTGTAGTCAGCCGGAAAGCAGGAAAACGGAAGACAATTCCACAGACGTGCAGTTCTAAGAAAGAAGCTTTGTTCATGGAATCTACGTTTAGGTTTAGGCACAGATAAAGAGTGGGGGAAATTATTGATAGTGTTTACAGCTAGACGAGTGTTTCTTGTGAAAGTTTGGCGAGGGGGGACCATAGATTGAAGCTCAGTTGAACACTTTCCATGAAAATAACGATACATCAGAGACAAACTCGCAACATCTCTTCTGTGAGATAGAGGTTGCAAGGAGGAGAAAAGGACATCTCCTACGAGGCTACGAAGTCTATTTTGAACTCTATCAAGGCAGGACAAGTCCTTTCTAGCAGCTCCTGCCCAGATGTGGCAACAGTATTCCATCCTTGGACGTACCTGGCTCTTATATAGATAGAGAATAGCATCAGCAGTGAGATATCTACTGGATCGATAGAAAGATCCCACCATTTTTCCAGCGGCCTTGGCAACAGATTTGATATACGTGTTCCATTTAAGATCAGGAGTAATGGTCAAGCCCAGAAGCTTGTCAAAACTTGAGGCCTCCTGAAGACGAGAGCCATTCATTTCAATTGATGACAAATGTGGATTAGAATGTTGATGATGTAAAGAGAGAAGCTTGGTTTTAGATGCATTAAAAGTAACCAGCCACTCCTTTCCCCATTGTACTACGTGCTCAAGATCAGAGGAGAGAGAATTGGAGAGAACTTGGTCGTTTACTCTCTTAGATGTGCTACCATAAATGGTAGTGTCGTCAGCATAGATGTCTACAAATGATGTAAGGATATGATTTGGAAGATCATTAATGTAGATCAGGAAAAGAGTTGGGCCCAGGATGGATCCCTGAGGGACACCGGCATTAATACTGTGAGCTTCTGATTTTTGCCCCTCAACTACTACTCTTATGAACCTATCAGAAAGAAATGATTTAATAATTGAGAAGACTTTTCCAGCTATACCATAGCTAGCGATCTTATGAAGTAAACCTTTATGCCATACCCTATCAAAGGCTTTAGATATGTCAAGAGCAATTGCCCTAGAAAGATTGCCACCGTCGAGAGATTTGCTAATCCTATGCGATATAACTGTAAGCACATCTGCTGTAGATCTAGCAGAACGGAAACCATATTGAGTGTCACTAAGAAGGTTATTTTTGTTGAGATGTTTGATTACTTCTGTATTTAACACAGATTCTAGCAACTTACTCATGACGCACAGGAGACTTATTGGCCCATACTGAGAGGGGGATGAGCGATCACCTGAATTCTTAAATACAGGGCATACTGATGAGATTTTCCAGGGAGATGGGAAACTATTCTCCTTAAGACAACGTTTAAACAGTTTTGTAAGTATGGGCGCTAGTTCAGGTTGAAGTTTTTTGAGTACTATAATTGGAATACCATCAGGGCCAGTTGCTTTACTCGAATCAAGGTTTTTGATTAGCTTCGCAACATCACGTACAGATATACGTATATCACATAGCGTGTTTTCTTATACAGGAGGAAATATTGGGGGTTGGCGGTCTTGGTCGCAAAGGGTAGAATTAGCTGCAACGAAGCAAATACCAAAATGAATTAGCTGTTAACGAAGCAAATACCAAAATGGGACGTAACGATGGTCAAGTGGTTAACGATGCAGATTGACAACATGAGTTTTTCAAGTTCAAATCCAGTTTGTTTTCCCAAAATCACTTTCATTTAGGATGTTGGAAAACTTGTCGTGGTCCACCTCGTAAGTACCCGATGTCTTTCTAGAAAAAATTCTAGCTAGAAAAACATCGGTGAAACCTTATGTCAACAATAGAATGTTTGTGTTCATACGATATAATGATGATGATCGAAGACCAAAATTAAAACCGTTTTAATGAAAAAGGGATATATATATATATATATATATATATATATATATATATATATATATATATATATATATATATATTAGTGTTGGGATGATTAATGAGATTCGGAATTAAAAATCGGAAATTATGATGGAATCGAAAAATTTGTGCGTATTTTCCGATGTCAAAGCGATTCTTTTAATTTTTTTGAATTTTGTTTAAACAAATCTTCCATTGTTGGTAGTAATAATAAAATAATAAATATTTATTGATTTTAAACAACCATTAAAACAAAAATCTTTAAATCATCCCCCACAGGTGTTTTGTTACGTTTACCAAAATATATGCACATTTAACATGCGTATTTACGGTAATCAGGAAAAAAATAGCACCTCTATTATTGAATCTTAAGTGATTTATAAAGAATCGGAATCGGAATCGGTAATTGTATCGAAATCAGGATTTAAGTACCGAATCGATAATTGTATCGGAATCGGGAAAAATATTGGAATCGTCCCATCCAAGCTGTTAGTGATGATACAGGTAACAGTCATAATTTAGCCACCGAAACCATTGCTATCTTTGGTTGGCGAATGAGAAAGATTGAGTAATATATGTGTTATAAAACATATGTTCAAAAATATGAATTCTGATTGTACCCCCTTCTTCTAAATATTCTAATAAACACATGTACATCTTATAAACAAAACAAAAAATACTTAGAAACTTTCTTTTCATGTGTCTACTTAAAACGTCCGTGGACCGCACGTTTGTCTATAGAGACGCAATTTTGGGAATACTTGCTTTAGTTATACATTGGCAATGCCTCCTATTTTTTTTTTATTTAATTCCGCCATCATAGATCAGAGGAATTGCATTCTTAAGATAACTGAACTCATGCATTCATGACGTGAAATTTTAATTTCTCTTTTGGAGATATTGACGGTGTGAGACTTTAAGAAAGAAACACCTGTCAAAAGCAGAGAGGTGTCATTGAATTCCTGGAAAAAATGCATTGAGAATGGTGGTGACTATGTAGAAAAAAAGATTCTGGAAGAGAAAAAGGTCGCTCGTTTTAATGATACTACTCCCATTTCTGTAGCTCTTCAAAATTTTGAGTAAAAAAAACAAAAACAGGTGGCTTTAATTTGGAACGGCCCTCGTATGACACAAAGTGCGCTTCGGACGCCTATGCACAGTCACCATTGTATCAAGAATAGTGGTGACTATGTGGAAAAATAAATTCTGAAACACGTTCGTACAACTCACATTATTCTACCTTTATAAGATTTTGAGTTAAAAAATAAGATTCTTTACTTTTGGAACTGCCCTCGCATATAAATATATTTTTTGCTTACAAGATAAATATCTAAATAAGAGTTATATTTTTGTGAAATTTTTTTTTTCATACAAATCGCCGCAGACAATGCATTAAGCCATTTTGTATCAGGAGCAAACAAAAAATTGTTTTAAGGTAAAAAAAAAAAAAATGATTAACAATATGTGCTAAATGAATAGATTTTGACCAAGAAAAAAAAAAGATTCTTTCCACTTTGTCAGAAACATTGCTCATAGAATGGGAGTACTAAATGATATAAGGGAGACGAGACAAGGCCGGCCGATCTAAAACCCGACGGTTCACATTCTACTTTTCTTTATAAAATGGCCAGTTTTAATCTAATATATTTGCACGAGATTTTTCGCGTCTCCCTCGTATATTGTGACTCTCGTGTTTTTATTTGATTAATTTTCCAAAATATCCAATTTCAAAATTGCACCATTTTCCCTCGTTCTGTTTTGCTTTCAACTTCCTGTTTTGACGAAAGTGTCGCGAATCTTTAAAAAATTATTTCTTTAACTTTTTGGAACTTTTATTATTCCTGACATAACAACTCGTTCATTCAAAGATGAACACCTTAGGCCTCTTCTTACTTTCTGTCGCTCTTTCTTTTTTAAAACCAATTTTTCGCTTTGTTTTTTTTTTTTTCACTCATCTTTATTTTTCTATCGTTCGTTCATTTATTGTTTGTTCGTTTATTCCTTTTTTACACTATGTTCCCTTTCCTCCCTTCATTCAATCTCTTTCTTTTATCAACCCTCTTTCTTTCATACATTCTATTTTCCTTCTTTTCGATCATTACCGCATTTTTCCCTTCAGTAATTCTGTTTTTCCTTTATTTATTCTATCTTTTTTGTACATGAAGGTCACCACTTATCCAGGTCCGGAGGCCCTTCAGGGATAAGGATTATTGCGTGTACGGTAATCAATGAGATAGTATTGTTGTAATCATTAGTATTGGAGATTTGATAGAGTGTCTTACTTAAGAGGGCGGTTTGTCAGGAATGTGTTTATGTTGGACTTGAAGACATCCAAGTTGTGGGAAACAGGCAAACGGAAGAGAGTTCCACAGTCGTGCACTTCTGAGAAACAAGCTCCGCTCATGGAATCTACGTTTGGATTTGACCACAGATGAAGAGTGGGAAAAATTATTGACAGTAGTGTCAACCAGACGGGTGTTTCTCGTTAAAGATTTGCGTGGGGGAACGAGAGATTGGAGCTCAGACGAGCACTTGCCATGAAAATAACGATAAAACAAAGATAGGCTCGCAACGCCTCTTCTGTGGGAGAGAGGCTGCAGGGAAGAAAAAAGGGCATCCCCCACTAAGCTACGAAGTCTATTTTGTACTCTGTCAAGGCACGATAGGCTATTTTTAACAGCTCCTGCCCAGATGTGGCAGAAGTACTCCATCCTTAGACGTACTTGGCTTTTATACAGATAGAGAATTGCGTCAGTAGTGAGATATCTTCTGGATCGGGAGAAGGATCCCACCATTTTCTAAGCGTCCTTGACAACAGACCTGATGTACGTGTTCCATTTCAGATCAGGAGTAAAGGTCAAACCCAAAAGCTTTTCAAAACATGGAGCCTCCTCAAGAGGAGAGCCATCCATTTCAATTGATGCCAGATGTGGATAAGAGCGTGTATGATGTAATGATAGAAGCTTGGTTTTGGATGCATTAAAAGTAACCAGCCATCTCTTTCCCCACTGTACCACCGCTCAAGATCAGAAGAGAGAGAATTTGATAGAACCTTGTCATTTACGGCCTTTGATGTGTTGCCATAGATGGTCCTGTCATCAGCATAGATGTTAACGAATGATTTAAATATGTGTTTTAGGGAGATCATTGATGTAGATTAGGAAGAGAGTTGGGCCCAGGATGGACCCCAGAGAGACCCCGGCATTAATACTGTGGGCCTCTGATTTCTGCCCATCAATCACTACTCTTATGAGCCTATCGGAGAGAAATGATTTAATGATTGAGAAAACATTACCAGTGATACCGTAGCTCTTAATCTTGTGAAGTAGGTCCTTATGTCATACCTTATCGAAGGCCTTCGATATGTCAAGAGCAATTGCCCTGGAAAGGAAGCCTTTGTCAAGAGATTCACTAATCCTATGAGATATAACCGTTAGCACATCTGCGTTAGATCTTGCGGAGCGGAAACTATATTGCATGTCACTAAGAAGGTTGTTTCTGCTGAGGTGGTTGACTGCTTCTTTATTTTATATGGATTCCAATAACTTACTCATAACACAGGAGACTTATTGGTCTGTACTGAGAGGGAGATGACTTTTCACCGGAATTCTTAAACACAGGGCATACTGATGAGCTGTTCAAGGGTGTTGGAAAGCGCTTCTCCTTAAGGCAACGCTTAAACAGTTTTGTAAGTATGGGGGCAAGTTCTGGTTGGACCTTTTTCAGCACTATAACTGGAATGCCGTCAAGGCCAATTGCTGCACTGGAATCAAGGTTCTTGAGTAGCTTGGCGACCTCACGCACAGATATTTGTATGTTGCATAGCGTTTTGTCTGTTATAGGAGGAAATACGGGGAGTTGATGGCCTTCGTCGCATAGGGTAGAATTAGCTGCAAAGTTCTCGGCGAATAGTTTGGCCTTGTCTGATGCTGACGAGATGACCTCAGGTCCATTGACGATGGTTGGGATAGAACGCACGCTACTGTTCAGGATCCTGTTTGCTATTTTCCAAAACTGGTGGGAACCAAACCGCTGCTCAGCTACTTTGGATTTTACGGACTGAGCATATAGCTCTCTTGCATTTTTTATTACTCTTTTACAGTGGTTAATGACAGTCCTGAAAGCAGCTTTAGTCTCAGTACGTCTATTACGTTGGTAGCTATAGAAAAAGTAATTTCTGTGCGCGATGGCAGCAGCACATTCTGGGGAGAACTAGGACTGGCTGTTAGGTTTTTGTTGACATTTTTTGGAATGTATAAATCGGTCTATGTCTACAATAAACCATTCGGTCAGATCTAATACTATAAAGGACACATAGAAGACACATAGAGGACAAACCCTATTTAAACATGGAATCTTCTTTAAGTTCGTTCATCCTCTGTTTTTTCATTTAATTTATTCTTTCCTTCTTTATTTCATTCATTTTCTCTCTTTTCTCCTTTAATTCAGTCTCTTCGACACACTCATTTTTTTCTTCCTTTAATTAATTTGTATTTTTTACTCATAATTATTCATTTGTATTTAAATTCATTGATTCTACCTTTCTTCATGCTATATTTTTTCTTTCATCCATTTTCCTAACTTAATTTCTGGTGTGGAGACGACCACTAATTAATATAAGTGGGTGAGTGAGATATATAAAGGTATCAATCACCAATACCGGGGGGAGTTCTGCAACGACCGCCAATAGGCAAGACGCCTATGTTGCCTCCAGTAAGACATGCAACGCACCACCTGCCGGAATATCTCTAACTGAAGTATATGTGAAGCACTGTAAATATTTATATGAGTTTTCTGCCTAATATATTATTGTTATACCTTTACTTTCCGTGTTTTTGTTAATTACTTGTGCAGACGAAACAGTGGCGACGGGAATTCGGAAAAAAGACTTACGCGGGATAAAATCCACTATTAAACACAACAGTAGTGTTGAGAATTCGATAAAAGACTTACGCAGGATGAAATCCAGTATTAAACACAACAGTGGCGTTGAGAATTCGATAAAAGACTTACGCACAATGAAATGCACTATTAAACACAACAGTGGCGTTGAGAATTCGAAGAAAGACTTACGCAGGATAAAATCCATTATTAAACACAACAGTGGCGTCGAGAATTCGCAGAAAGACTTACGCAGGATAAAAACCACTATTAAACACAAAGTGGCGTTGAGAATTCGAAGAAAGACTTACGCAGGATAAAATCTACTATTAAATACAACAGTGGCGTCGAGAATTCGATAAAAGACTTACTCAGGATAAAATCCACTATTAAACACAACAGTGGCGTTGAGAATTCGATAAAAGACTTAAGCAGGATGAAATCCACTATTAACCACAACAGTGGCGTTGAGAATTCGATGAAAGACTTACGCAGGATAAAATCCACTACTTAACACAACAGTGGCGTTGAGAATTCGATAAAAGACTTACACAGGATAAAATTCACTAATAAACACAACAGTCGCGTTGAGAATTCGATAAAAGACTTACGCAGGATGAAATTCACTACTAAACACAACAGTGGCGTTGAGAATTCGAAGAAAGACTTACGCAGGATGAAATCCACTATTAAACACAACAGTGGCGTTGAGAATTCGATAAAAGACTTACGCAGGATGAAATCCACTATTAAACACAACAGTGGCGTCGAGACATGGATAAAAGACTTACGCAGGATAAAATCCACTATTAAACACAACAGTGGCGTGGAGAATTCTAAAAAAGACTTACGCAGGATAAAATCCACTTTTAAACACAACAGTGGCGTCAAGAATTTGAAAAAAGACTTACGCAGGATAAAATCCACTATTAAACACAACAGGTGCCTCGAGAATTCGAAAAATGACTTATGCGGGAAAATCCACTACTAAACTCAACAGTGGTGTACGAAAAATACTTACTCGAGAAAGATTGAAAAACAAAACAAAAAAAGAAAACGTATTCGAAAAAAAATCTACTGTTGAACACAGCAGTAACATCAAGGACTTTGAAAAAGATTTACTCGGGAATTCACTGTTAGACACAGCAACACTATTCGAAAAATAATTAACACGGAAAGTTATCACTATAAAAAAAAAGAAAACAAAGAAACAAAAACAAAAGAAAAACAAACGAAAGTAACTACAAAATTGTCGAACGAAGATTCACTCGGGAATTCATTGTTAGACACTGCAACAGTATTCGAAAAATAATTTACGCGGAAAGTTATCGCTGTCGAAAAAAAAAGCGAACATAAAAACGGTTGTTCGTAGTTATTGTAAAAAGTGAATTAGTAAAATAGACTAATTTTTCTAATCTTTGAAAAAAAAACAAGATGGAGGAATTTGCTAAAATAATGACACAGTTCATGCGGAATTAGCAGATCCTACAAAAAGACAGCAAGCGCTACACGCAGAAAGAGACGAATGACAAAATGAACGACTCATAAAATGCCTAGAAAGGCAGGAAGAAAGGTTCGCGCAGATTCAACTTGAACAGAAAGAACTGTTAGAAAGATTAACAGCTAATTCCATACAAGAAAGTAATACAACCTT
Source organism: Euprymna scolopes (assembly GCF_053919585.1). Taxonomy (NCBI): domain Eukaryota; kingdom Metazoa; phylum Mollusca; class Cephalopoda; order Sepiida; family Sepiolidae; genus Euprymna; species Euprymna scolopes. Next base: position 66,197,350 of record NC_136492.1, read on the forward strand.
CTCCAACGCAACAATTGTTAACAGCATAGATGCGTTCACATACCTACCGGAAGAAGATAAAACTTTTGATGCATACTTCAAGAGGTATAAAGATATTTTCAAAACAGATTACGAAAACTGGCCAAATGGAAAGAAAGTTTATTACTTCGAAAGCTTGGTACCAGTTAACATTGCAAATTTGTTGATTTCACATTGCCAAGGAGAACGAATCAGTTAGATTTCGCTGAGACCGTAAAGCTTCTTAAGGAGTTATTCGGACTGAACATGTCTCTTTCCACAAGAGATGGTCATGTATGAATCTTAAGAAAACTGATGAGCAGGACTACCTGACATACGCGTCAGTAGTAAACAAAAACTGCGACAACTTAAAATTATCGGAACTCACGGTGGACGATTTCAAATGCTTAATCTTTGCACAGGGTCTAGTATCCACAAAAAATTCAGAGATCCGAAGACGCGTCCTCTCAAAATTAGTGACAGAACAAGGCCTGACATTGCAGAAATTAGCAGAAGATTGCCAAAAGGCAGTATAACAAAAAAAAATATTCCAAAGATATAAAAGAAGCAGAAGTGGCGTACATTAGGAAGATTAAAAAACCTTTCAGAAGCTCAGGACAAAGAAATTTTGAGACTAGTTAAAATGAAAAAAAGTACTCAAATTATACATACTCAAATTATAATAACTACAGAAAACGAAATTACGATAATAAGAAAAAAAATAATCAAAGGAATTATAAAAAGACAGTATCAGGTAATAATTGCAGATGTAATGAAAAACATTTGGAAAAGGATTGTCCTTACAAAAATATCAGATGCTACAATTGCGATAAAGTTGGAAATAAGAGTGTTTGCTACAGAACAAAAAATGGAGTACACCAAATGAGAACAAACGACAAAGGGAAAAATAATTTACGAAAATATGTATCAGTAAATATTTTCGACAAACAAGTGAAATTTCACCTTGACTCTGGATCGGATTTGTCGTTAATAAACGTCAACACTTGGGAAAAGCTGGGTAAACCGACTCTTCAAAAGTCAAGTAAAGTGCACGAACAGTGACAGGAGACGAAATAAAATTCGAAGGAGAGGTCATCATGTCCATTAATTTAAATGGCACGACGAAGAAATTGAAAATCTTCGTAATTAAAGAAAGCGAGAACTTATTGGGAATTGACTGGATTGAAAATTTCAATCTTTGGGATAAACCAATGAACGCTTTTTGTAGAACAATAACCAGTTGCACACCAACATCAGAAAATATTAACAACGATCTAAAAAAAGAAATTCCCCAAAATATTTACTACTGGAATGGGAAGATGCAACAAATTTAAGGCTTCGTTCGAGCTAAAAAAGGATGCAACCCCGGTGTTTAAGAAAAAAAGGAACGTACCGTTCGCTGGTTTAGACAAAATAAATAGCGAGCTAGATAGACTCGAAAAGCAGGCATCTTATCTAAAATCGAAACTAGCGTCTGGCCAGCCCCTACGGTTTACGTAAACAAAGTCGCAACAAATTCGAGTCTGTGCAGACTTTTCTACGGGCCTAAACGATGAATTAAAAGACCACCACTACCCTTTACCAAGCCCTGAGGAGATATTTGCCAGACTAAATGGTGGCAAAATATTTTCAAAAATAGATTTGTCCGACGCCTATTTACAAATTCCGATGGAAGAAGAATACTCAAAGATATTATGCATTAACACGCACAAAGGGTTGTTCAAATACAACCGTCTACACTTCGGGATCAAAGTCACGCCGGCGATTTTTCAACAAGCAATGGATACAATGCTGAACGGGATAGATTGTGCTTGTGCATACCTGGATGATATAATCATCAGGAGCGCGTCCATAAGTGAACACCAAGAGCATCTAAAAGAAGTATTCACAAGAATAAATGAATACGGATTCAAGGTGAAAGAAAACAAATGCGAATTTTATTTAGATGAAATCAAATATTTAGGGCAAATAATAAATAAAGACCCGGAAAGATCGACAGCAATTAAAAACATGCCGGCACTACATAACGTGACGACTCTACAGAGTTTCTTAGGTCTCACAAACTACTACCAAGTATTTATCAAAGGAATGCACGACCTAAGAGCTCCGCTTAAGGAGTTATTCGAGAACGAAACACCATGGATATAGACAAAAGAATGTCAAGACGCATTTGAGAAAATTAAAAAGACGCTAACGTCCGGTCTATTTTTAACCTATTACGACCCAAAATTAGAAATAAGTATTGTGAACGACGCGAGATCGTATGGTATAGGAGCATGTATACAGCATATGCTGCCAGATGGATCGAAGAAACTTATAGCTCACGCCTCAAGGACACTACTTCCGGCAGAAAATGCTTACTCTCAAATAGAAAAAAGAGGGGTTAAGCATTATTTTCGAGGTGACGAAATTCCACCGTTACCTGTACGGGAGACACTGTATACTGGAAACAGATCACAAGCCTCTAATGACAATATTCGGCTCAAAAAAGGGCTTGATAGTATATACGGCAAATCGCCTACTAAATTGAGGTACGATCTTGCTAAATTATGACTTTCAAATAAAACATCTGGGTTCAGAAAAGTAGGTCATGCGGATGGCCTGTCAAGGCTTATACCGAAAATGGAGGAAACCCTTCAAGAGTCAGTAATTGCAGCTATACGTTCCAATTATGAGGGAAAAACATGGTGGCGAATATAATAAAAGAATTAGCAGTCACTTTAACCGATATAAAAAGGGAGGCTGAAAATGACGATGTCATCACAGACATAGAGAAAAATAAGGGGAAATGATAAAAAAATTCAAAGCATATTTTCCGTATGCAATGATTTTTTATTATATAGTGAAAGAGTTGTTATCCCGAAAACCTTGCAGAAAAAGATCTTACGTGATTTTCATACAGGACACCCGGGTATAAATAGGATGAAAGCACTTATGCACAGTTACGTTTACTGGCATAACATGGATGTGGATATTGCACTAACAGTAAACAAGTGTAAAGGTTGTGCGTTAACCGCAAAGGCACCACCGATAGTCCATAAACCTTGGAAAAAAACTGACCATCCATGGTCACGCATTCATATAGACTTTGCAGGACCGACCGAAGGACAATACTACCTAATCGTAGTATATAGTTTTTCCAAATGACCTGAAGTAAAGCGTTTCAAGAACCCGACGACAAATAACACAATAAGTTTTCTGCATGAAATATTTGCACATTTTGGTGTGCTAGATATTATAGTCACAGATAACGGAACACAATTTACATCAAGTGATTTCAAGGACTTTTGTGACACTTTTCAGGTAAAACATATAACTACACCACCGTTCCACCCTTGATCAAATGGATTAGCGTAAAGATTCGTAGACACGATAAAGCGTGCACTTTGAAAATCAATAGGGACCCCAACGGATAAAGCATTACAACAATTCCTGCAAATATGCAGGATAAATAAGAACCCAAATACACCGTCGAAATTATCGCCAGCAGAATTAATGTTTGCTAGAAAAATAAAATCACCATTTGATAAATTAATACCAAAGCAAGCAATCGCCCATCAAACTACGCACACATCACGTAAAAGGTTTAAACCTGGTGATTGTGTATATTTAAAATGTATGAAAAATAATATTTCATATTGGGAGTTTGGTACGGTAGGTAAACGTATCGTCGACTTGATCTACATGATAAAACGTCCAAAAGGGATACACAAAAGACATTAAAATCAATTGAGAAAACGTCATATAAAAGACAACGAACATGACAAACCTGATGAAAAGGAAAATCCAATTGATATACTATACGAAGCGTTTGATATCGAACCACCACAAACCATGCCCGAACCGAGAAGATCGGGAAGGAAGAGAAAGTTTACAGAACCAATTATAATGAACCCCAAGAGAAAAAGATATTGAAATCTACACGACTTCAAATCTTGGGAGCGGGGTGTTGTGGAGACACCCACTAATTAACATAGGTGGGTGAGTGAGATAACTAAAGGTATCAATCACCAATACCGGGGGAGTTCTGCAACGACCGCCAAATAGGCAAGACGCCTATGTTGCCTCCAGTAAGACATGCAACACGCCACCTGCCGAAAAATCTCCAACTGAAGTATATCTGAAGACATGTAAATATGTATATAACTTTTCTGTCTAATATATTATTATTATACCTTTACTTTCTGTGTTCTTGTTAATTATTTGTGCAGACACAACAATTTCGTTCATTTGTTTTTCTGCAACCCATCTTTCTACATTCAATGTTTCAATGTTTCTTGCAGATATTCTCTTTTACCATCAATCTTACTATCAATCTTACTATCGATCCTTCGATTTTTATTTATTCTCTTCTTTTTGCTTTCATTTCTTTCATTTTTAAATTCATTCTAATAAAGAATAATTACAAAATGAAAGAGATAATGAAGGAACGCAAAAAGGAGAGAATAAATAACAAAGAAAGCGAATGATTTCTTGCTACTCCATTGTTATCCTCTGCTTTTCCATCTATTTTCTGTTGCTTGTGTATTCATAATTACTTGGTCCTGGATATGACCTTAAACTATATCCAGATGTTGAGGCCCCAGCTTGTGGGCTTTGGGGAGTGTGGAGCAATCCTTTAATTACCATTACGAAAAGGGTTGATATGCCGTAAAACAAAAACAACCAAAACAACCAACTCATAATTTCTTGCATTCATACTATTTTATTTTAATTTCCAGATTTCTAGGCTTATTCTAATTCTTTCGTTGTGAAACTATGAATTTTCTCGTCTTCCTTTAAACGTATTTCGTGCTTCTTTTTTGGCCTTCGGGACAAGATCAAAGTGTAGTATCTGTCTTCAGATGCTGCACTTCTATTTCTTGTTCTCTTTCGGTGGAGGAGAAATCCTTCACGACTGAGACAATTTTTATTTTTGTACCTTTTCTCCACGTTAAAAAACGACCCTGGTGTCTTACTCTGTCCCGTGGGGAGGCATAGTAAATAGGTATTTACTAGGCACCGCCAAAACTGGGGGGGGGGGTAGGTCAGTACTTTTTGACGGACCGTCTTTTTAAAAATCTACCAAAAATCAGGTAATGATCCGATCAATACGAAATTTTCAGCGATTATTAGGAGAAGAATGAACTTTATAACAGTGTACTTATTTTTCATAAACGATATATATATATATATATATATATATATATATATATATTTGCTTACAAAATCCCCCCTTGTTTTGAAGTGGGAACAAATATGCTTAAAATAATCATCTGAAACTGAACAAAACATATTGTGTTGTTGTAAGGGACAGAATTATAGATTTAAAAAAAAATTGTTTGCATACCTTATTTTGACGTCTGAATATCAGAACTTCGATTGTGTTTAATTATCCCGCTTTTGAGTTTTGAAGTGTGAAATTCGGTGGATATATTAAGTAAAATAATTAATTTAAGTTAAGCAAAACAAAAAAAAATTTTTTTATATTTATACGAAAAAAGCCATTTTAAAATCTTTGATAAATAAATTAACAATTTTTTTTTAGCGAGCCGAATAATGCATGACCATTATTAAACAGGGCATGCTTTGAATAATCGATACAAAAAAAAAATTCGATAAATATTGTGCCCTTTCTGTTAAAAATAGCATCATTTTTTTCGATCTCGTTTGAAAACGTTTGCCGCCTTTCGACTACGGTGGACCAAACGCGCTGAAATAATTATTTTTTATTCTGCTTTAAATTGCCCCCCCCATTTTGGGGAGCCTGGCCCCCACACACATACACATTAAAAACCAAACTCATACAAATGGTCACCCATCTGGTACTGGCCAGCCTCATACATTGAAATTTTCGTCACTGAAAAATAAGTTTTTTTGGCCTGTTTGGTCTTCCATAGTTTTCTTCTTATCAAAAGAAAACGTAAACAGAGTCGATCTGAACGTCGACGCGAAATATCTGGTTACCTATATGAATAAGTGGAATTATTTGAAATTCAGGTGCTTATATTATAATATTTTTGCATATTCTCTTAGAAAATCATCCTAAATCTTAGTTAGACAATAAATAAATAAATAAATTATTTCAAAAACCCCTTTTTTTTTAAATATTTAAGTACGTTTTTTGTGCAAGACAAAAAATGTCAATTGTTAACTTTTTGGGAAAATTTAACATTTAAAATTGAATTAAAAATAGTAGAAAAAGTTTTACATTATTTTGTTTTCTATATGATAAAATTCAGGGTTTTATCTTTCTGGTAAAAAAAAAGTTACTCAGAAATAATGGATTTTAATAAATGTAATTTAGTTTTAAAAAACAACAACAACTTGATTTTGCGGCCATTTTTGGCGGTGCCTAGTATTTACTATGTTTTCTATACGACTAAATTTTCTGTCAATTGCTTTTAAAATTTTTAAATTACGTAATTTTTTTCTTTCGTTTGCTTTTAAAATTTCATAATATATTTTTTGTAAGTTTTTAAATTTTCGTAATACTTTTCACTGCTTTAAAACTTTCGAAATATTTTTCATTCGTTTGCTTTGAAAATTTCATAATATATTTCTTTTGTTTGCTTTTAAAATTCTGTAATGTTTTTCTTTCGTTTGCCTTTAAAATTTCATCACATATTTCTTTTGTAAGCTATTAATAATTCGTTTGCTTTTAAAATTTCGTAATATATTTCTTTTGTTTTCTGTAAAAATTCGTAATATTTTTCTTTCGTTTGCTTTTAAATTTCGTTATATTTTTCTTTCGTTTTCTTTTACAATTTCGTAATGTTTTTCTTCAATTTTATTCTTTAATTTCGTAATATTTTTTTTCATTTGCTTTTAAATTTTTTTTCGTTTGCTTTTAAAATTTCGTAAAAATTTCTCTCGTTATATTTTTAAATTTCGTAACGTTTTTCTTCCGTTGACTTTAAAAATTTAGCAATCTTTTAATTAGTTTACTTTAAACATTTCGTAATAGTCTTCTTTAGTTTACGTTTAAAATTTTGTAATAGTTTTCATCGAATTGCTTTAAAAATGTTAGGATATTTTTCATTAGTTTTCTCATAAAATTTCGTAATATTTTTCTTACTTTTACTTTCAAAATTTCGTAATATTTTTAATTCGTTTAAGATTTTATAATATCTTTATAATTCGTTTTTTTTAAGATTTTGTAATATTTTTATAATTCGTTTTCTTTTAAGATTTTGTAATATTTTTATAATTCGTTTCTTTTAAAATTTTATAATATTTTTATAATTCGTTTTCTTTTAAGATTTTGTAATATTTTTATAATCTGTTTTCTTTAAAGATTTTGTAATATTTTTCTTTCGTTTATTTTATAATTTCGTAATATCTTTTATTGCTTTGCTGTCAAAAATTAGTAATATTTGTCATTCGTTTTCTCATAAATTTTCGTAATATTTTTAATGCGTTTTCTAAACTGATTTCGTACTATTTTTCTTGTGTTTCCTTTTAAAATCCCGTAATATTTTTATTCGTTTTCTTATAAAATTTTGTATTTTTTTCCTTTCTTTTACTTTTAAAATTTCGTAATATTATTCCTTTTTTACTTTGTATTCAATTTCAATACTGTTGTATTCTTTTTATATATTAAATGTCCGTGTACCTTATTTTTTGTCTGTATTTTTGTTCAGTTTTTATGTGTTCCTTCACAATGTTATTTTTTTATACTTTTCCAATATATTTTCATGTTTTATAAATATTATCTATATGTCTTTTCATATTTTTATGTTTAATATATTATTTAGTTTTGAATATTCGATATCCTTTACTGCTAATTCAATTCCACTCTATATTTGATATTTTTCAATGTATTTTTCTTCATTAATCATTTCAATTTTGTTTTGTCTATAAAAATACATCAGTATTTTTCTTTATTTTCCAAAATGCGTATCTCATCTTATTTTAATTTAATTTATTTTTAGATTTGTAAAATTATATTTAGTTCTGTTTGTTTCATATTTGTTATTCTATAAAGATGTTTGGTTCCACACTTTGTTATGCTTATTGATTTTAATTGATGAGGTACTTTGTTATACTTATTGATTTTAATTGATGAGGTACTTTGTTAAACTTATTGATTTAAATTAATGAGGTACTTTGTTATACTTATTGATTTTAATTGATGAGGTACTTTGTAATACTTATTGATTTTAATTGATAAGGTACTTTGTTATGCTTATTGATTTTAATTGATGAGGTACTTTGTTATACTTATTGATTGTAATTGATGAGGTACTTTGTAATACTTATTGATTTTAATTGATGAGGTACTTTGTTTAACTTATTGATTTTAATTGATGAGGTACTTTGTTATACTTATTGATTGTAATTGATGAGGTACTTTGTAATACTTATTGATTTTAATTGAAAAGGTACTTTGTTATACTTATTGATTGTAATTGATGAGGTACTTTGTTAAACTTATTGATTGTAATTGATGAGGTACGTTGTAATACTTATTGATTTTCATTGATGAGGTACTTTGTTATGCTTATTGATTTTAATTGATGAGGTACTTTGTTATACTTATTGATTTAAATTGATGAGGTACTTTGTTATACTTATTGATATCAGTTGATGAGGTACTTTGTTATACTTATTGATTTAAATTGATGAGGTACTTTGTTATACTTATTGATTTCAATTGATGAGGTACTTTGTTATACTTATTGATTTTAATTGATGAGGTACTTTGTTATACTTATTGATTGTAATTGATGAGGTACTTTGTTATACTTATTGATTTTAATTGATAAGGTACTTTGTTATACTTATTGATTTTAATTGATAAGGTACTTTGTTAAACTTATTGATTTTAATTGATGAGGTACTTTGTTATACTTATTGATTTTAATTGATGAGGTACTTTGTTATACTTATTGATTTTAATTGATAAGGTACTTTGTTATACTTATTGATTTTAATTGATAAGGTACTTTGTTAAACTTATTGATTTTAATTGATGAGGTACTTTGTTATACTTATTGATTGTAATTGATGAGGTACTTTGTTATACTTATTGATTTTAATTGATGAGGTACTTTGTTATACTTATTGATTTTAATTGATGAGGTACTTTGTTATACTTATTGATTTTAATTGATGAGGTACTTTGTTATACTTATTGATTTTAATTGATGAGGTACTTTGTTATACTTATTGATTGTAATTGATGAGGTACTTTGTAATACTTATTGATTTTAATTGATGAGGTACTTTGTAATACTTATTGATTTTAATTGATGAGGTACTTTGTAATACTTATTGATTTTAATTGATGAGGTACTTTGTTATACTTATTGATTGTAATTGATGAGGTACTTTGTAATACTTATTGATTAAAATTGATGAGGTACTTTGTTATACTTATTGATTGTAATTGATGAGGTACTTTGTTAAACTTATTGATTGTAATTGATGAGGTACTTTGTAATACTTATTGATTTTCATTGATGAGGTACTTTGTTATGCTTATTGATTTTAATTGATGAGGTACTTTGTTATACTTATTGATTGTAATTGATGAGGTACTTTGTTATACTTATTGATATCAGTTGATGAGATACTTTGTTATACTTATTGATTTAAATTGATGAGGTACTTTGTTATACTTATTGATTTCAATTGATGAGGTACTTTGTTATACTTATTGATTGTAATTGATGAGGTACTTTGTTATACTTATTGATTTTAATTGATGAGGTACTTTGTTATACTTATTGATTTTAATTGATAAGGTACTTTGTTATACTTATTGATTTTAATTGATGAGGTACTTTGTTATACTTATTGATTTTAATTGATAAGGTACTTTGTTAAACTTATTGATTTTAATTGATGAGGTACTTTGTTATACTTATTGATTGTAATTGATGAGGTACTTTGTTATACTTATTGATTTTAATTGATGAGGTACTTTGTTATACTTATTGATTTTAATTGATGAGGTACTTTGTTATACTTATTGATTTTAATTGAGGAGGTACTTTGTTATACTTATTGATTTTAATTGAAAAGGTACTTTGTTATACTTATTGATTAAAATTGATGAGGTACTTTGTTATGCTTATTGATTTTAATTGATGAGGTACTTTGTTATACTTATTGATTTTAATTGATGAGGTACTTTGTTATACTTATTAATTTTAATTGATAAGGTACTTTGTTATACTTATTGATTTAAATTGATGAGGTACTTTGTTATGCTTATTGATTTTAATTGATGAGGTACTTTGTTATACTTATTGATTTTAATTGATGAGGTACTTTGTTATACTTATTGATTTTAATTGATGAGGTACTTTGTTATGCTTATTGATTTTAATTGATGAGGTACTTTGTTAAACTTATTGATTTTAATTGATTAGGTACTTTGTTATACTTATTGATTGTAATTGATGAGGTACTTTGTTATACTTATTGATTTAAATTGATGAGGTACTTTGTTAAACTTATTGATTGTAATTGATGAGGTACTTTGTTTTACTTATTGATTTTAATTGATGAGGTACTTTGTTTAACTTATTGATTTTTATTGATGAGGTACTTTGTTATACTTATTGATTGTAATTGATGAGGTACTTTGTTATACTTATTGATTTTAATTGATGAGGTACTTTGTTATACTTATTGATTTTAATTGATGAGGTACTTTGTTATACTTATTGATTTTAATTGATGAGGTACTTTGTTATGCTTATTGATTTTAATTGATAAGGTACTTTGTTATACTTATTGATTTAAATTGATGAGGTACTTTGTTATACTTATTGATTTTAATTGATAAGGTACTTTGTTATGCTTATTGATTTTAATTGATGAGGTACTTTGTTATACTTATTGATTTTAATTGATGAGGTACTTTGTTATACTTATTGATTTTAATTGATGAGTTACTTTGTTATGCTTACTGATTTTAATTGATGAGGTACTTTGTTATACTTATTGATTTTAATTGATGAGGTACTTTGTTATACTTATTGATTTTAATTGATGAGGTACTTTGTTATACTTATTGATTTTAATTGATGAGGTACTTTGTTATGCTTATTGATTTTAATTGATGAGGTACTTTGTTATACTTATTGATTTTAATTGATTAGGTACTTTGTTATACATATTGATTTTAATTGATAAGGTACTTTGTTATACTTATTGATTGTAATTGATGATGTACTTTGTTAAACTTATTGATTGTAATTGATGAGGTACTTTGTTTTACTTATTGATTTTAATTGATGAGGTACTTTGTTTAACTTATTGATTTTAATTGATGAGGTACTTTGTTATACTTATTGATTTAAATTGATGAGGTACTTTGTTAAACTTATTGATTGTAATTGATAAGGTACTTTGTTATACTTATTGATTTTAATTGATGAGGTACTTTGTTATACTTATTGATTTTAATTGATGAGGTACTTTGTTATGCTTATTGATTTTAATTGATAAGGTACTTTGTTATACTTATTGATTTAAATTGATGAGGTACTTTGTTATACTTATTGATTTTAATTGATAAGGTACTTTGTTATGCTTATTGATTTTAATTGATGAGGTACTTTGTTATACTTATTGATTTTAATTGATGAGGTACTTTGTTATACTTATTGATTTTAATTGATGAGTTACTTTGTTATGCTTACTGATTTTAATTGATGAGGTACTTTGTTATACTTATTGATTTTAATTGATGAGGTACTTTGTTATACTTATTGATTTTAATTGATGAGGTACTTTGTTATACTTATTGATTTTAATTGATGAGGTACTTTGTTATGCTTATTGATTTTAATTGATGAGGTACTTTGTTATACTTATTGATTGTAATTGATGAGGTACTTTGTTATACTTATTGATTTTAATTGATGAGGTACTTTGTTATGCTTATTGATTTTAATTGATGAGGTACTTTGTTATACTTGTTGATTTTAATTGATAAGGTACTTTGTTATACTTATTGATTTAAATTGATGAGGTACTTTGTTATACTTATTGATTTTAATTGATGAAGTACTTTGTTAAACTTATTGATTTTAATTGATGAAGTACTTTGTTATACTTATTGATTGTAATTGATGAGGTACTTTGTTATACTTATTGATTTTAATTGATGAGGTACTTTGTTATACTTATTGATTTTAATTGATTAGGTACTTTGTTATACTTGTTGATTTTAATTGATAAGGTACTTTGTTATACTTATTGATTTAAATTGATGTGGTACTTTGTTAAACCTATTGATTGTAATTGATGAGGTACTTTGTTTTACTTATTGATTTTAATTGATGAGGTACTTTGTTAAACTTATTGATTTTAATTGATGAGGTACTTTGTTATACTTATTGATTTTAATTGATGAGGTACTTTGTTATACTTATTGATTTTAATTGATGAGATACTTTGTTATGCTTATTGATTTTAATTGATAAGGTACTTTGTTATACTTATTGATTTAAATTGATGAGGTACTTTGTTATACTTATTGATTTTAATTGATAAGGAACTTTGTTATGCTTATTGATTTTAATTGATGAGGTACTTTCTCATGCTTATTGATTTTAATTGATGAGGTACTTTGTTATACTTATTGATTTTAATTGATGAGGTACTTTGTTATGCCTATTGATTTTAATTGATGAGGTACTTTGTTATACTGATTGATTTTAATTGATGAGGTACTTTGTTATGCCTATTGATTTTCATTGATGAGGTACTTTGTTATACTTATTGATTTTAATTGATGAGGTACTTTGTTATGCCTATTGATTTCAATTGATGAGGTACTTTGTTATACTTATTGATTTTAATTGATGAGGTACTTTGTTATACTTGTTGATTTTAATTGATTAGGTACTTTGTTATACTTGTTGATTTTAATTGATGAGGTACTTTGTTATGCCTATTGATTTCGATTGATGAGGTACTTTGTTATACTTATTGATTTTAATTGATGAGGTACTTATTTATACTTGTTGATTTTAATTGATGAGGTACTTTGTTATACTTATTGATTTTAATTGATGAGGTACTTTTTTATACTTGTTGATTTTCATTGATGAGGTACTTTGTTATACTTGTTGATTTTAATTGATGAGGTACTTTGTTATACTTATTGATTTTAATTGATGAGGTACTTTGTTATACTTATTGATTTTAATTGATGAGGTACTTTGTTATACTTATTGATTTTAATTGATGAGGTACTTTGTTATACTTGTTGATTTTAATTGATGAGGTACTTTGTTATACTTATTGATTTTAATTGATGAGGTACTTTGTTATACTTATTGATTTTAATTGATGAGGTACTTTTTTATACTTATTGATTTCAATTGATGAGGTACTTTGTTATACTTATTGATTTTAATTGATGAGGTACTTTGTTATACTTATTGATTTTAATTGATGAGGTACTTTGTTATACTTATTGATTTTAATTGACGAGGCTCAAATTTAGGAGTTCTTCGGTAGAGTGGAGTTACATCGTGTTTGATATTACTCTCAAGTTCACTTGCACCTTGAGTTGCAGCATCTTTTAGCGTCCATCCTATGTACGTATGTGTTAGATAGAATTGCTGTTTCCCGCTATCTTATCATCTATAGTATAAATTTCACCTGTCTGTTGTAATGTATGTATGTATGTATGTATGTATGTATGCATGTATATCTCAAAAACACTTCTGACAGCGGCGACGGATTTTCACTAGATCGGTATCATTTGTAAGCTCGGCACTTTAGACAACGAATACCATAAGATTTTGTCTAAAACATTCATTTCTTGGCCCTCTACTGGATACTTTTCTACAGGGAGGGGTAGCTTTTTTTAGTATTATATTAAAATCAGATTATCTCAGCATATCTACTTTTTTCCATTGCCGTATAAATCACTGACGTCCCACTCCGATACCATCCTGGTTGCAGCACAAAAGTACATTCTATCCTGAGAGTCTATCGCCAGAGCTTTTGAGCGTATGAACTGATCACTTAGTTGGTAATACGCTAAGAGTCCATCTAATGTTTAGCGGTAGTACCTGCCAGATCCATACCTATGTGTTAAATAGAAAATAATATGTACAATTTATTTGTTTATAAACTATTCAGCAACAAAACAAATTAATCTACAAACCAATCGTATGCATAACATGTTTACTGTATCGAAATCAAAACAACCAAAGACAGTTGATATGTCATAACATGTCATAACACCCCAATCCAACCAATAAACACCATATTCAGTATGATTCAAAATACACTTAGCTGATATGTATTTACTAAGGAGTCACCGCTTATCAAAGTTTGAAGGCCACTTGAAGATAAGATTAATGCAAGTGTATTTCATTATGAATAAACAATTTCTGTACGGGTGTTATACTTTGTTAGCTGGTCAATAAAAAACTACTACTATAATTACTATTACAGATAATACTCTTACGCATAATATTATTAGCGGTTCAACCTTAAAGTGCATCCTGTGATAAAGTCTCATTTTAGGTGTATTGTGGCGGATGAAATCACCCTTTAGTTACGAGTATTCATAGATCCATTCTTAATCAGATTTGTAATATCAGCCAGAGCTCCACCCATGGCTTGGATGGAATTTGTTCCTAGACGCAACACTAATATGTCTCATACATCATTAAGAATAGTGTTCGCCTCGACATCCCACCGTACCAGAAATCAATATTTTAAGGCATTTCTACCTTTCTTCTTTTCACATTACAAAATACGAAAAACTAATTAAATTCCAGATAAACTTCCAAAACATGACAAAACATCTGCATCAAACAGTGAACTCCCTAGTATATAACTTTGAGGAGTTTGGAGTTGGTCCTTATTTGCACGACACTCCCAGGTTCACTGATACTAAGTGGTAGTACATGACGTATATATGTGACAAATAAAAACAATCGTTTACTCTAATTTTTTTATTACAAAATATACTCATACAAGACAAATAAATCTACGAAAAAAATACGTCAACATATATTCTTTAATAAAAAAAAATCATTTCTCATCCAGGTCCAAAGGCGACTCAATGGCGAGGGTTAATTGTTTGTGTCTGGTGAATGTTGAAGCAAATATCTTCAAGAAAACAGACCTTGGTTGAAATCGATTATTAACCGGGAGAACTCAACATAAATTTATTAACATTAGACTTAAAAACGACATGCTGCAGCCAGCTGGGAAGCATCCATGTGGTATTGTGTTCCAACCCAAAACAACCGTTGGAAAAAAAAAACACTGCTCATGGAATTTCCGTTTAGTTTTATGTACACAGACGAAGAAAGAGAAATTATTTATAGTAGTTGTAGCTAGATATGTTTTTGATCGGAATGTTTTACTGGGTGCAGAGATTAGAGCTCAGTCGAGCACTTACTATGAAAATGACGATAGAGTAGAGGAAGGCTAGCAACGCTTTTGTTGTTAGAAAGAGGCTGCGGTAAAAAAAAACAAACAAACGAAAAAGAGCGTCTTTCACTATATTCCTAAGTTTATTTTGTTCTCTGTCAAGGCAGGAGAAAATGCTATGGCCATCACTTCCTCAAGTGTGGCAACGATGCTCCTTCTTAAGCCGCATCCGGTTATTCTAAAAGTAGATATCTTCATCAGGAGTGAGATACTTTCTGGAGCTGTAGAATTATCTAATTTTTTTCTCACAGATTTTAGGAACAAATTTGATGAAAGCCTTTAAAGTCAGATCTTGGGCAGGGGAATGTGTACCCTAGAAACTTACCAGAACAGGGTTCTCTTAATATTGTACCGATGTGACATAAAATGGAGCAGCGATGGTTGATATGCCGTAACAAGTCTACAACCAAGCAACTATTTGTCTTTCTCTTTTCTTCATCTTAGACGTTTTTTTTTCTTCTGATTTCTCTCCCAATTCTGTCTTTGTTTTTTATTCAATTTTCACCCCAAACAAGGCACGGAGCCACTTTGAAGTAAAAGAACTACTATCGACGACATAAGTTGCAGGGATATTATGAAGGGAGATTAGCAGCGAGATTTCTGATTACTTTACACTTAAACATCTGCATGCCAGTACAATTGGGAAAGCAGGACCCCGGAAGGGAGTTCCAACGTCTAGCAGTTCTGGGACAGACACTATTGAAGTAGAAGGCTTTCTTACACCTAGGGATCTCTACTATGTAGGGGTGGAATTTTGCTGCTTGTTGGTTTTTTTCGGTGGTATTTACGTCGAGAGGGCACAAGGGCTTGTAGTTCGTCAGAGCATTCACCATTAAAATACTTGTAGAACAGGGAGAGGGATGCAACATTTCATCGATGGGAGAGAGACTGAAGCTTATATGACAGTTCAGGACCTATCATATTGGCCACTCTCTTTTCTACCCTGTCTAGGAGTGAGAGATTAGTAGCAGATGCACCAGCCTAAATGCGATAACAGTACTCCATACATAGGTGAATGGTGGCTTTATAGAGGTACAGGATACTTTCAGGTGTAAGTAGCTTCCTTTCTTTCTACCTTTTATTCTTTACTACTTTTTTCCTTTTTGTTTCCTTCCTTTTCTACCCTTTCTTTTTCTTTGCCAAAACAATATGACCTCACCTTCTCTTCAATCTTTTTTTATCCTCGTTTATTTCCCTTTCTTTGCTTTCCAAACTTCTTTGGACTTTGTTTATTCAATGTCATCAAAACCTTTTCGGGTCATACAGATTTCGATTTTGTATTTTTCTTGTGGCGAGCGAGACACGATCTCCGTGAAATTTGAAACATTTCAAACCTCTCATAATATTTAAAAAAAAAAAAAAATGCCCCGATTGGGAAGAGGAAGCTGAACAGGGTGAGATCGGGGACACGAGGTGGGGGGGGGCGAAGTAATTAGACAAATTGATAGGGACGTGACAAGACGTCACTTTATTCCATATCTACATGGCGCACCGCAATTATCAGCAAACATCATTAGTATCTTAGTTCCAAGCAATGTATGACAAAAGGTTGATCTAATGAGCGTGTTTAATACGTTTTCCAAATAAGTATTCTATATATTATGCCTTCACAATACCCGTACCCCAGTACTACGAAATTCTTCTTCTTCTTCTTCTTCTTCTTCTTCTTCTTCTTCTTCTTCTTCTGTCTTTGCATTTTTCATGCCATAGATAAAATCATGGTTAGTGTTCTCTATAGGCTTCGGTCAATTGTTGGTCCGATTCCTCTGGGGGCATCACATGATTTGAATTAGCTATCAGATTAGCTTCTTTAACAAACAGAAACTTCATGTTCTAAAACGTACTAAACTGATATTCTTTTGGTCTTTCCGTTTGCAAAACTCAGTCATCTATAAATATAAAAGCGAAAATGTATGTATGTATGTATGTATGTATGTATGTGTGTTCGCTTTTTCTGTGTGTCTACAAAAGGCTTCTTTCAGAGAAGCGGTCGGTCGGTTCACAACTTTTAAAACTTTTTATATCACATACAAATCGTAATATCTCACAGTTAACAACGAAGCTCGCCTGTCTATTTAATTTGCTCGATTTCAGGAAGATAAATATTCAATATTTGTCGCTCGCCGCATGTGGCTTAGTCTTTTTCCTATAACATCTTCGGGGCAAAAAAAAAAAAAAAAAAAAAGAAAAAAAAAAAAAAAAAGCGTTCAGCAGTAAATGAATACGACCCCGCAGTCAAAACTTGACCTCATTTAAAACGGGCACCTGCTAAATCCAACTAATTAAATAAATTCAAACGTTTTCCCGTTAGCATCTCGCGGTGGGGCAATGGTTAACATCGCACTTTTATTTTTTCAGACTTTAATTTACAACTTTGCCTCAACGGTTCGGGTTCGATCCTCATACCTACTTTTTTACCCCCCCCCAACACCCGAGCAACGCCGGGTACCCTTCGCTAGTATTCTATAAACATAACATTTCTCTCTACAAAATGACCAAAGGCCATAAAATTATTTAAAGACATAAAGAAATTGAAATCTAAACACATTTTTTTCAAAAATTACCAGTTTCCTCACTAACCTCCAAAACATGATATGCCGTAAAACAAAACAATCAAACCAAACCAATAACTTTCCTGGGAAAGGCATTAGTTTGGATTGATTGTTTTGATTGGTGCTTGTTAATAATGAAAGCAATTAAACAAATAGTTTACCAATATAAGAAGAAAGACAAAATCATTTTAACCTAATTTTGCTTTATTACTAAAAAGCCACACGGCCTTCCGGGGTCGTAAAATACGCTAAAATATGATATTTTAATGTATTCACATTTTGTAGTTATTATTCTAGTCAATTACTTATTGATAATTATATTTGACACAATATATAATAGTTTTCCACCCCACCTGACGTAAACCAGTCGTAAAATACGTTTAAATATATTTAATTCACGCAAATTTAGTATTTATTATACCCCATTGATTATTATAGTGTACTCATTATATATCATCAGATGTGCTGACGGTTATATCCCACAGGATTAGTGAATCTCTTGACAAAGGCTTCCTTTCTAGGGCAATTGCTCTTGACATATCAAAGGCCTTTGACAAGGTATGGCATAAGGGTCTACTTCACAAGATTTCCAGCTACGGTATAACGGGAAATGTTTTCTCAATCATTAAATCATTTCTCTCCGATAGGCTCATAAGAGTAGTGGTAGATGGACAAAAAATCGGAGGCCTGTAATATAAATGCTGGAGTCCCTCAGGGGTCAATCCTGGGCCCAACTCTCTTCCTGGTCTACATCAATGACCTCCCTAAACACATACTTAAATCATTCGTTGACATCTATGCTGATGACACGACAATCTACGGCAACACATCAAAGGCTGTAAATGACAAAGTTCTCTCTGATTCTCTCTCCTCTGGTCTCGAGCGCGTGGTTCAGAGGAGGAAGATGTGGCTGGTTACCTTTAACGCGTCCAAAACCAAACTCCTATCCTTACATAGCTGGCATCAATTGTGATGGATGGCTCTCGTCTGGGTGAGGCCCCGTGTTTTGACAAGCTTCTGGGTTTGACCTTTACTCCTGATCTGAAATGGAACACGTACATCAAGTCTGTTGCCAAGGTTGCTGGAAAGATGGTGGGATCGTTCTACCGTTCCAGAAGATATCTCACTACTGATGCAATTCTCTATCTAAATAAAAGCCAAGTACGTCCAAGGATGGAATACTGTTGCGATATCTGGGCAGGAGCGGCCAAAAACAGCCTATCATGCCTTGACAGAGTACAAAATAGACTTCGTGGCTTAGGGGGGGATGCCCTTTTCTCTACCCTGCAACCTCTCTCCCACAGAAGAGACGTTGCGAGCCTATCCTTGTTTTATCGTTATTTTCATGGCAGGTGCTCGTCTGAACTCCAATCTCTGGTCCCCCCTCGCCAATCTTTCACGAAAAACACCCGTCTAGCTGAATCCACTGTGAAAAATTTCCCCCACTCTATATCTGTGCCTAAATCAAAACGCGGATTCCATGACCAAAGCTTCTTTCTTAGAAGTGCACGCCTGTGGAACTCTGTTCCGTCTGCGTGCTTCCCTCCGGACTACAACTTGGATGTCCAATGTTAACAAATTCAAGTCCAATGTTAACAAATTCCTAATGAACCGCCCCCTTAATTAAACACTTCATCAAATCTCCACACTAACGTAATGTACTTGCAATAACCCTTATCCCTGAGTGGCTTCCGGGCCTTGATAAGTGGTGATCACTGTGTAAAAAAAAAATAGTTGTGATTTCAAAAGTAAAAAAAAAAAATGACTAAAGTGCCATCAGCTAGAATAGTTGTTAAGTTGAAAAGTTTGCTAGAAATGACCTCATGTCATTTAAAGTTTGAGACGGTAGCAAATGCAGAGTTTTAATACATTTTATTATTCTTAACTAAAATAGATCCACCTCCTTCAGTGAGATTCTTTCTTTCTAGTTTCAGTATGACGTCTTTTCTCACCAATATCTAATAAAAAAAATCCGAAACTTTTAAGCACGCCACCTTAAATTCACAAAATTCGTCACTCATAATAAGTGTAACACAAATAATTTCAACTTTCAACGTTGAATAGCTGACTTCTTCTATATCTAACGTCATAATCCGACTTTCCAAAAATCATAAAAAAACTCAAGAGAGATTATTCAAATTTCTGAGAGAAGAAATAACTAAGAATATTTTATATTTTAACTATATAAAAGTCAAGTACGTCCAAAGATTGAGTACTGCTTCCACATCTGGACAGAAACTGCTAAAAACAGCCTATCCTGCCTTGACAGAGTGCAAAATAGACTTCGTTGCTTAATGGGGGATGACCTTTTCTCTTCCTTGCAGCCTCTCTCCCACAGAAGAGACGTTGCGAGCCTGTCTTTGTTTTATCGTTATTTCCATGTCAAGTGCGCGTCTGAGCTCCATTCTCTGCCCCCCTCGCAAATCTTTCACGAGAAACACTCGACTAACTGAAACCACTGTCAATAATTTTCCCCACTCTTTATCCGTGCCTAAATCAAAACGTAGATTCCATGAACAAAGCTTCTTTTTTTAGAACTGCACGCCTGTGGAACTCTCTGCCGCTTGCCTGTTTCCCTCCCGACTTCAACTTGGATGTCTTCAGGTCCAACACAAACATATTCCTGATGAACCGCCCCCTTTAGTAATGACACTTTATCAAATCCCCAATGCTAACTATTACTACGATACTATCCCATTGATTACTGTACACACAATAACCCTTATCCCCGAGTGGCTTCTGAGTCTTGATAAGTGGTGAAAAAAAATAAGTCTGTATTCCAAAGTTCATGATATTGACAATCTTATAATGTATTCCTTTAATTCAGTTGACATTTACAATTCTTGACAGCATCTGCTTCGTAACGCAAACTCCGTCACTTAATTAATATATTAATCAGTGAATCTATTTTGCCCTTAACTCATCGGATTATAAGATGGTCAACATCATGAACTTTGGAATGTAGACTTTTGTCATTTATTATATTACTCTGTAATTCCATTGAGCTTCTTAAAGAAGGATTCGTATATATTATAAGGAAATAACATATTTTCACTAATATATATATATATATATATATATATATATATATATATATATATATATATATATATATATATATATATGTGTGTGTGTGTGTGTGTGGGGAGTCAAAAAGAATAAGAAAAATTCTTTAAAAGGGGACTTATCGGGATAATGCAAAGCTCAACTATTAAGATGGAGCTTATCTCGAAGAAGAAAAAGAACAACAGAAACGACTCTAGGCTCGGAATTCCTACATATAAGGAGCATTTTTATCCTACACCCTTAACTAATGTAATCTCCCCATTATATCAATGATTAAATGTATATGCATTAGTATATGATTTTATATTGTTTGTTTTTTTTTATTTTTTCTCTTAAATACGAGGTGGAACGATGAAAGTGTCGCCCTAAAGAAAACAACACTACGGCTTTATTTTAAAACTTTTATTGAAAAAATCAATTCAGGAAATCTGATTATGTAGTAGAGCTGACATCTATTCAATTTATTCAGCCTCAATAACCGCTTCGATACAGGTCCGAAACTGAGATGGGTATACTTACCGACGACACCACGCTCTATAGCAGGCACGTGGGAAAACTAATGAGCACATATCAAAGGTAATGGCCGAAATCCTAGAGGAAGACCTTAGGCCCGTAGTGGAATGCGGTCAAAAATGGATGGTAACGTTCAAGGCTGCCAAGACAAATCTCGTTTCCTTTAATAATTACATGAAACCTTACTAACCACCAATAACTATGGCTAGAGATACTTTACCTGAGAGCGCTTCGTTCAAGCTCCTTGGCTTAACGTTCACAGGAAACATGAGTTGGAATAGATACATCGAGATCATTGCTAAGGCTGCTGCAAAGAAGGTGGGCTCTCTCTATCGTGCTAGAAAGCAACTTACGCCGGAAAGTATCCTGTACCCCTACACAGCCCATGTATGGAGTACTGCTGTCACATTTGGGCTGGTGCATATGCTACTAGTCTCTCGCTCCTGGACAGGGTCCAAAAGATAGTCGCTAATCTAATAGATCCTGAACTGTTATCTAAACATCAGCCCTGTTCCACCGACGAAATGTTGCATCCCTCTGCCTGTTTTACAAGTATTTGATCGTGGATGCTCTGACGAACTACAAGCCCTTGTACCCCCTCGACGTAAATACCCCCGACAAACCCGTCAACCAGCGAAGTCCCACTCCTATACAGTTGAGATCCTTATATGTAAGAAAGCCTTTTACTCTAATAGCTTCTTTCCCAGAACTGCAAGACTTTGGAATTCTCTTCCAGTTTCCTGTTTCCCCAATTGTACTGACATGCAAGAGTTCAAGTGTAATGTGAACAGATATTTTGCTGCTAAACTCCCTATATAGTGCTCCGCAACTTAGGTCCCTGATAGTAGCCCCCTACATCAAAGTGGCAATGTGCCTTGTTTGGGGTGAAAATGTAATAATTAAAAAAAAAATGCACTTTCCACAAGCGCCGGCCGGAGCTCGTTGAATACTCGGCGGATGGCGGCGATCAGTCTGGCTTCGGTCTTGTGAGATGTCACGTGTGTGATGTTCTCGACGTATGACCAAACAGACTAGTCCAGCAGATTCAGGTTAGGGGAGGAGAGGGACAGTGAAAGAAGGGTACACATTCGTAGCACTCCTTATGAAGCCAAGCCTGTGTATCTTTAGACTTGTGGACCGGCGCCGAGTCCTGCTGCCACACCCAGGTACTGCCAGCGGCCGCCTGATTGAACTAGGGATCACAACACTCTTCAGCACATCCAGGTACACTTTGCTGTTGACTTTCAGCCGACTTCGAAGATGTGAGATGGCATGATGTGCCCCTGACTTGAAACCACACCAAAGACGATAACCGTGGCCGGAAATTTTGTTTTTATCACCCTGGGCACGTCTCTATTATTCATGGCAATCCAGCCATTCATTTTGAGGGTTGTCATACCTTGGATCGGTAGAGATCATGAGTTTTACAGCGGGGCATCTCCAATCTAGCTCGTTGAACATTGTATCACTTTCAGACATGATAAATTGGAATGTGTCCACAACTGGTCAACTAATAGATGGTCTGCAATTAAAAACGAAAACCAGTTTTCATCAAACGGAAAAGGAAATGTCTTTTCTAGGACGACAATTTTATCGTTCCATCTCGAATACGCACGCACACACACACACACACACACACACACACACACACATATATATATATATATATATATATATATATATATACAGTGATGATCATATTTATTGGCACGGTAAAATAAAAGTTAAATTTTGTCTAATAAATTCTAAAAAAGGGATTAAATTAAAGAAAATAACAAAGTATATTATGTATTTTTAACTGGCCTTTCCGATGCAGCAATCGGATTTTAGAAAAAATAAATAACAAAGGAACAACAAACATAATTGCAAAAAACCCTTGTTCAAAATTATTGGCACGGCTTTGTTTTTCTTTTAGTATCAGTATAATATCAATCAATTTCCGGTTTACGTGCTTTCTGAACTTTTTTATAGCCATATTATGCTTGTTTAACGCTAATTCAGTGAATAATTTTTTTCAGATAATTTTTAGATAGCGATTTATTTAAACTATTATAAGTGACTAAATTATAATTTTCAATCGCCATGGTTAAAACTAAGGAACACAGCGAAGACGTCAGGAAGCTTGTTGTAGCATGCCATACCAATGGGGAGGGCTATGATAAGATTTCAAAGAAGCTAAACCTTCCCAAATCCACTGTTAGAGCCATAATAAACAAGTTCAAATCGCAAGGCCACGTTATGAGTTTAGAGGGTAGAGGGAGAAAAAGGATTCTTTCCCCAAGAGATGAACGGAAAATTGTTCGACAAGTAAAACAAAACCCAAGGATCTCTGTTGGGGAGATTGTTGATGAACAGAGCACCTCTGGAGTGAATGTATCTCGACATACAGTTGGTAGAGTTTTGAAGAGAGCTGGTTTAAAAGCATGTCGTCCGAGAAAGACTCCCTTATTGAAGCCTATGCACCTGAAAGCAAGGCTAGCCTTTGCAAAACGTCATATTGATAAAGATGTTGCATTCTGGAAACGTGTTCTATGGACTGACGAAACGAAAATAGAGTTATTTGGCCATAATAAAGTGTCTTATATTTACAGAAAATCTGGCGAAGCTTTCCTGCCTAAGAACACCATACCCACAGTGAAGCACGGTGGAGGCAGTTTGATGTTTTGGGGATCCTTTGCTGCCTCTGGACCAGGGCGACTTGTTAAGGTCACAGGTAGCATAAAAAGGAAGATTATGTTAAAATATTCGATGAAAACCTGAAAGACTCTGCTAAAGAGCTCTCACTTGGTCGTCGTTGGTGGTTCATGCAAGATAATGACCCAAAGCATTCAGCTAAACTGACTAAGAAATGGCTTGAGGACAATCATATTAATGTTTTGGAGTGGCCATCACAAAGCCCAGACCTTAATCCAATTGAAAATTTATGGAGAACATTAAAATTGAGGGTAATGCAAAGGAAGCCTAAGAATCTTATTCAATTGGAGGATTATTGTCAGGAAGAGTGGGCTAAAATTACTACTGAAGAGTGCAACAACTTGGTTGTAAACTATGAAAAGCGACTGAGGAAGGTAATCAAGGCCAAAGGCTATACAATTGATTATTAAATAAATCGTGCCAATAATTTTGAACAAGGGTTTTTTGCAATTATGTTTGTTGTTCCTTTGTTATTTATTTTTTTCTAAAATCCGATTGCTGCATCGGAAAGGCCAGTTAAAAATACATAATATACTTTGTTATTTTCTTTAATTTAATCCCTTTTTTAGAATTTATTAGACAAAATTTAACTTTTATTTTACCGTGCCAATAAATATGATCATCACTGTATATATATATATATATATATATATATATAATTTCGTCTTCTACCCAAAGTCGTTGTCCCTGAAACACCGTCTAACGCATTTTTTCCGATTTCTACTTCATAAACAATTTTTCTTTATTTTTTCTCCATTGTCGATTCCATTCTCACTGTACAAATAATTCCTTCGTCGACCAATTTCTTAAAAGTCTGCGTTTTTTTAATTTCAGCTAATTTTATTTATTTCCATCAACAGATGCTTTGATAGGCGCACAAACATTCGTTCTAGAAATTACTGACACACACACACAAATAAATAAATAAATATATATATATATATATATATATATATATAGAGAGAGAGAGAGAGAGAGAGAGAGAGAGAAAGAGAGAGAGAGGTAGAGAAAAAAGATAAAATGAGTAAGAGTGAAAAAAAAAATGAGAATGAACGAAAAAGTAGGATAGTGTTTAAGTGAATGGTATAGGGAAACGTGTATACGAAATAATCACGTTGAAGACACTAGTGTTCTATGGTTCTGCAATCATCAGTTCAGGAAATGACGATTGCTACTCCTCGGGAGATTCGAACCCAACTACGAAGTCATCTTTGATTACATTTGATAGGACGTTACTTCCAGACCACTAATAAAGGGTAGTGGTAGAATGAGCAAACGAATAGGTAACGATTTGGAAATACTAGGCGCTGTATGTAGGATTACGTCGACACCTCTCTGCAAGAGCTGCAAAAACCTGACGTCGGCATCTCCCCTAACGGAAGTAAACATGTGACTGGGGAACGCTTGTGGATTTTATACTCCCATGAAACTTCCTCCTTCAGAAGAAGCCGGCTTAACCCGCCTAGGATTAGTGCTGCTTTAGTACGGTATCTCCGTAAAGAATTGTCAGATTAAATGAACATATTCTGACGATTGCCTACTGAGGTTAAACGCGGACGCCTCTGTGTTGTTTGATTAACATAAATATATTTTCATATATTACTATCCAGCTCTACTCACGGATTGAGCACCGTTGAAGCAAACACTGAAAATCTATACATAACACGAGAGGCGTTCTAACAGTAATGCCTCCTAATTTTTATCCTCCTCGAATGGTTCAGAGGAGACTGTAAATTACATCGTTATGATAACTGAACCTATGCATGCATGACCTAAAAGTTTCATAACTCTGTCGCAGATATTGATGGTGTGAAAGTCTAAGAAAGCAACCTTTGTCATTGGCGAACGTCAGAAGCAGGGATACATAATTTAATTCCTGGCAAAATTGCATTGAGAAATCCTGGGGACTATGTAGAAAAATAAATTTCGTAGCACAAAAGTCGATCGTTTTAATGGCACTATTTCTGTCTTCGTAGCTCTTCAGCTTTTTGAGTTAAAATTATAAAAGGATTTACTTTTGAAACGATCCTCGTTTATTATATCTTCTTGTTCTGCAACGTCGCAGGAACAAACAACCAAAGGCTTGTCTCCTCAACCATTTAGTGTATTTTCTCTCAGCCCTTTATTTTTTGACGCAAGCTCGCACACACTTGCTAAATTACATAAATGCTTTAACGGCTGCAGTTGCTGCTAATATCTTTGCAAGCCAGCTATCCTAGAGCTGCTGGTGATTTTCCCAAACGTGCTTATACGTGCTCCGTTACAATTCTCTATTTTTACAAATCAGACCATGTATGGAGCATTGTCATATTTGGGCCGATAAACCTCATTTGAAAGTGCAGAGACGTATCTAATTTGATTGCTTTCCGCTTCTCTGCAACCGAAGTGATGTTGCTAGTCTCAGTCTTTTAAAGAAATATTATTTTGACATTTCTTCCTCAGAATTGTCTGCTTTATTTGTCCCAGCTTGTTTGACTCGTTGGTCTAGTGGTCTTCACGAATTCGCTGTTTTGACATCTTATAATACAGCTTATTCCAGTAGCTTCTTTCCAGAGACTGTAAGTCTGTAAAACTCTCTCTTCCTGTTTACGGTGTTCACTCGACATATATCCAGTTTTTTTTAACTCTAAAATCAATAGGAATTTCTTGTCTTTGCGATAATCAACTTTCGTTTCTGTTAGCTTCTTATATCAAATAGCTTCCTACCTTGTCTGAAGTGATTTCCACAAAAAAAAAAATAACTAGTACTGGCATCAGAAGAGATACAGTTAGCATCTAAACTGATCATAACTTTCGGTTTGAAGTTTTCGATTATTATGTAAAAAGAACACTCTTGTTTTTTGTTGTTTCTTTATTAATATGAGATGTGTAAAGATAGGAAGTGGTATATATATATATATATATATATATATATATATATATATATATATATATATATATATTATTACATTTTCACCCCAAACAAAGCACATTACCACTTTGGTGTAGGGGACTACTATCAGGGGCAGCAACTACTGGGGCACTATGTTGGAATTTGGGCAGCAAGATGTCGGTTCACGTTACACTTGAACTTCTGCATGTCAGTAAAGTTAGGGAAGCAGGGACCTGGAATGGAATTCCAGAGTCTAGCGGTTCTGGGGAAGAAACTACTGGAGTAGAAAGATCTTTTACATCTAGGGATCTCTACTGTGTGGGGGTGGGATTTAGCTGCTTGTCGGGTTTGTCGGGGGTGTCTACGTCGTGAGGGCACAAGTGTCTGCAGTTCGTCAGAGCATTCACCATTAAAACACTTGTAGAACAGGCAGAGGGATGCAACGTTTCGTCGATGGGACAGAGACTGAAGCTTAGATGCCAGTTCAGGGCCAATCATATATATATATATATATATATATATATATATATATATATATATATATATATATATATTAGCGGTGGGACGATTAATCGGAATCAGAATCGAGAATCGAAAAAAATCGTAAATTTTGGGGGTATCGGAAAAAAAATATGCCGATTTTCTGATGCCAAAAACGATTATTTTTACGTGTCTTTTTTATTTGATTTTGTTTAAAGCAAAATCTTTGACTGCTCATAGTAATAATAAAATAGTAAATGTTTATTGGATTTAAACGACTAGTAAAACTAAAATCTATAGATCATCTTCCACGAGTATGTTTTTACGTTTAACGTGTGTTTTTTTTATGATAGTCGGCGATGAACAACAGTTCCATATACAATATTTATAGATTCGTAAAAATCGGAATCGGAAATTGTATCGGAATCGGGAATTTAGTATCCATAATTGTATTAGAAT
This sequence comes from Euprymna scolopes, assembly GCF_053919585.1. Lineage (NCBI taxonomy): Eukaryota > Metazoa > Mollusca > Cephalopoda > Sepiida > Sepiolidae > Euprymna > Euprymna scolopes. Next base: position 66,225,385 of record NC_136492.1, read on the forward strand.
CTGCAATCGTATTAGAATCTGCAAAAATATGGGAATCGCCTTATCACTAATATATATATATATATATATATATATATATATATATATATATATATATATATATATATATATATATATTTACTAGCAGATGTACCCAACGCTGTCCGGTATTAAAAGTAACGTTAAACTCCTTTAACAAAATGAAGTAAAAAACAAAACAAAACAAAAATAAAAAAAAAATAAAACAAAAGCCTAAAGACGGTGAGTCAAGTACGATAACTATTAGGCCAGCTTGTCGCGACCTTTAAAAAGTGTTTTCAAACCTACTTATTTTAACATAAAGCATCTTTTATGTGAACGATTCGCGCATGCACAGTCGTGAAACAGTTGACAAACAGATAAAAATCTGATGAACCCTCAAATATCAATTTTTAAATTTTGATCCCTTGGGATCCCTTTTTTACTGATGAAAAGCGACTAAAAAGATTTTCAAATGTCTGAATACCTTATATACCAAATATCAAGTCTTTAGATCAAAAATTCGTTGAGGATATAGGTTGCGGTTTGTTCTCACACACATTCTCACTTAGAGAGAGAGAGAGAGAGAGAGAGAGAGAGAGAGAGAGAGAGAGAGAGAGAGAGATTAGGTTAATCAGAATGTGTGGTCCGGGAAACATTTCATATATAGGCTATCTCGTCTACTAAATTTCACATTTTTAGGTCAAATAAATAGTCAGAAAGTAATAATCGGTTTTACAGAGAGAGAGAGAGAGAGAGAGAGAGAGAGAGAGAGTGAGAGAGAGAGAGAGAGAGAGAGAGAGAGAGAGAGAGAAGGGGCGGGATCTGTAATATTTCTTTGTATATATGTTTGGTTGTATACGTGTGTGTCTAAGAGGTAGAGGAGTGCACCTGTGTGGGCCAACCCACCTCACTATTAAATCAAATCGTTTCATTAACAATGCTCGGCTGATCTAGTTCTGGGAAATGGACATTCTCCCGCCTCATCCCAAAACGCACGCTAATTCCTAATTCGAGTTAGCAATGTAAAGACAGATGGAACAGAGTAGCGATGCATCGCTTTTCAATAGTTATCATTTATTTATTTTGATTTTCATTACTGCTCATGAGTTCTAAAGTTGAAGCGACCAGAGACCGTGTGTGTGTGTGTGGGGTGGGGGTGGGGGTAAAGAGCAACCCACAGATAAGAGAAAATGAGGGGGCGTATAAATGGGTTAAAAATACAGTGTATTGGCGGAAGGGTAGCAAGCTGGACTAAGAACATAAAAATACATTTCCGACATCGTTTTTTTTTTTTACTTTTTTTGTAAATCATTTTTTCTTTTTCTTGTCTGCTTCCAACGATTTTCAACATTTTCAGAACAATGAATTCCAACAATTTGAAAGTAACAAAAAAAAAATAAAAAACATAAAAAAATAAAAAAAAATAATATTTAAAACGAATAAAGTCAGCCGAAACGGTCTTTCATTTTCTATTCATGTAAACATGCCGCAACACACACACACACACACACACACACACACACACACATACACACACACACACACACTTGTATATATATATATATATATATATATATATATATAAGATTATAAAATTATATAAACATCAGAAAAACTTTACATGGATTCGTTTTGACAAAGTTACTTGTCTCATAAGAGGCTCGCTATAACTCCTTGTGGAACACTCAACGAGACAAGTGATTTCTTCGAAACATTGATTAATCGGCGTAGAGATTATTTTGTAAATTTCACTTATAATAACTTGGCATCTTTGAAAAGTATTTTCAAAGTTCAATACATTTTAAAGGTAAATTATTACTTTCTTTCCCCCTTAACACTTACCTTTAATGACTACTTTTGAGGGGTTTAGAGTATGCTGAAAACGAATATCACACTTTGATTCTAGACAGGCAAGTAGTTTTCTTGATATTAAGAACTCTATTATCCAATGTAATCCATTATGTTCTCACCGGTGGCCATGTTTTTTCTCAACCGAAAAGTACTAATGCGCATACGTATTACAAAACACCCCCGTTCTCCCAGTGTTAAGAATAGTGAATGCCAGTGACATTTATTAAGTAATACATTGAAAAACAATATCTTAATATCCAGAAAACTACTCGTCTGACCCAAAGTTTAATGTGATATTCGTTTTTAGCATACGCGAAAACCTTCAAAAGTCGTCATTTTCAAGGTAAGTGTTGAAGTAAAATTTTACTATTTCTAGTTAACAATGAATAAACGCGACAACACACCTCATTTCTCGGGGTAAAAAACAAAAACCCAGACGATTAAATCACTATTTCGTCTTATTCATCTACTGTTTTCGCATATGCAATATGAGAGTCAGAAGGTCAACTAATTTGCATATTCGTTTGAAAACAGTTCTTTTTAAGAATGAACTGTTATTTGTTATTGCTTTTTTTTTTAATTCGGTGATTTTTTTTTTTGATTTAATATAAGAAATAATTCTGTTTAAAAAAAATATTGTTTTATTTTCTGAACAAATAATTAGTATTTGTGTTCAAATCTATCTCTGGGTCGATTTGATTTTTTTTCTAAATTGTAATTGAAAATGAAATTCGTTTCTTTTTCTTTTCATTAAAAAAAATAAACAAATCTGCATTTAAACTTCCAACAATTTATTTGTATTTAGAACGAGCAAATATATCTGGATTTTTCGATATAGGTTGCCATGGACCGGAGTAAATACAGTCTCTGTCTTACCCAAATCAACCCACGATTCTATATACCGATGCGAAACGATCTATAATATCCTGCATATCATCCTGTGAGACTAATGCTGTCTGCATTAAGTAAATCTCGAACAACAGTACAGCATGTCCTTGGCTAAGACGTAGAACGCTGTAAGTAATATAGCCGCCCCAATATGTGACATCGAACTTACCAACTTAATGAAAGCCAATGACAGAATCACAACAAAATAGATGGAAAACAAATTAGGTGCAGGCATGCCAATCTGTGTAAAAAAATTATCTGTAACACGGAGTATTTAATTCCACTGCAAGAACTGTGACGCCAAGGTAGGAAAATGGTACTGAACAGTCAACGACCCCGAGGAGGGGCTCTCTGACCTGCAAAATAGTGCCTGGGCAACCCCCTCGGCATTCCTCGATTAAAGCGCCCCAGGCAATTAGAAATAAACTAACCCCTTTCTCAAAAAGAGAATAGCAAAGCACATAACCATTATTACACCGTAATGAACAGGGACCAGGTCATTACAAGAATGGTCTATTATCTGTTGATTTTAGGAGGCGAAGATAAAAATTCCTAGCCGGCTTTGCAATGAGTTCAAAGATACAATCGGCTGAGTGTCGGGTTGCCAGTTGATACCCGCAAGCTTTAGCTGACAGAGCTTAAACTTCTCTGGAGGTGTCTATTATGGATGTCTCACCCTTAGCCAAAGGCCCAGTCTTACAGCACTGAAGCCAAAAGCAAATGTCGGATCTGGAAGTATGAAAAGACCGAGGAGAGCTAAAGAACACTGTTCATACTAGAAGGGTATTGAGAGTGCTGGAATGTTGAGGTGGCCTATTACCACTTAAACTCCTGAGAGAATTGCCGAATGTTATTAGTGAGAACTAAATGGTAAACAGCTGTTGCGAGAAATAAAGTAATTTGCAATAGCAACTGAAAAGATCGGGGAGGCTTGTCACCCATATTCCAAAGATCGGTGTTTGTTTGAGCCAACAAGCGATAGCTGGTAATTGCTCGTGAAAGAACTTCTAGTGAGTAAAAAAAATAAAAATAAATAAAAAAATAAAATAAAAAATAAATAAATTATTATTATTATTATTATTATTATTATTATTATTATTATTAATAATAATAATAATAATAATAATAATAATAATAATAATAATAATAATTCTGATTTCGTTTATCAACATCTTTCTTGAAAGGGATGGGATTCATTTCCAGAGGATTTCTCTTAATCCCGGCTTCAAACCAGGAGCTCCAAAGATCAAGGGTTTTCCTAAGGATGTTGGTGGTACCTATAATTGCAGAGGTCTGTAGGCAGCCTAAAACATCGGGGATTTGTAGTTTTTTCAATTGTCCTTCCAGACGACTTGATGATTATAATAATAATAAAAAAATAATAATAGCTGCTGCAGCAGCAGCAGCAAAATCACACGATAAGTAAATGCAGAAAACTAACCGTAAAAGAATACAAATACAGACACGTGAGGAAAACTCAATGCAAAGAACCACATTTTGAACAAGAATAAGAATAGGATACAGACACGAGTCAGAAACAATACTGGTAAAACGACAATCACAAAACCCTATGAAACATGGAGGTTTAAAAAGAAGAAAAAAATCACCCAAGCAAGGAAACCGGATTACATAATAGCTGCCATGAAGAAAGAAAACTACCAATTGTACATTTTACCGTTCCAGCAAACAACAATTTAGGAAATGAAAAAGTGAAGTAAATACAGACAGTTTACCAAATAACTGAAAGGAATGTGGAACAAAAAAAAAACCCGTCAATTTTATACAAATAATCACAGGAATAATATAAACAATCCCGAGAATCCGGAAGAAAGGCTAGGACCATTAGGAATCAAAGGGAAGAGCGAGACTATACAGCGGATGGCATTTTTTTAAATTAAGTTTGAAGGGAAATCCTTGAATGCGTAAACCAACCCACATAAATTACGAACGCTAACAAGGTACATGAAATTTGTTACAGGAATAAAAAATCTCATAAACTACCCCTACCCCACAAAAAGCAACCATATGATGAAAGCAGCTTTGGTTGATATCATACAGAATTCTCATGGAGGGTCAAAGAAGCTGGAGAAATCGAGAAGGGAAAGTACTAGCTAAACTTATACTGGAAAGGTGTAAAGAGTACTGAGATCCCCGGAAAGCTTTTGTATACACAAACCTCAATAAAGTGAGAAATCTTTTCAGAATTTATTTTAAATAAAAAATAAACAATAGATTGTTGTATTAGAATGCCATCGAAAGCTCAATTTGATTAAAGTTTGCAGTTTTTTTTATATTGTAAGCGAACTTTGCTGGTTTTTTTTTTTTTATAATACTTGAATATTTTTATATCTTCAGAATTTATTTGCAATAAATTATCTCATCTAAGACAAAAGGGCCCAGCAAAAAAGAAACGTTTGTAAAATTTATTCTTAATCGGATTTAAGATTTTTTCGAGATGTGTGAATTTTGGGCTATTTATTTGAATTCGCCAGACGATCTTTTGGGGTCTTGTCATTGACTGTTTTAGGTCACGTGATGTAAACAAACGGGGATTTTCTTTGTTTAATAAAATTAACAAATATAATTAGATTGGAAAATATTTCCTAGCTGTTCACTTCGGCTATTTTCTAGTCCCCGGAGAAACATTTCTACCCTTTTTGAAAATATTTCTTCGTTAAAATCTTTATAAAAATGTTGTAACAAATTGATTCATTTGAGCTTTGATATCCTTCCGTAAAAAAATCTTTCTACCGGGAAATTGACCTGGATAAAGAATTAAATATTTTGATAGAGTTGAAATATTAAGAAGAATTGCAATTTGGCAATATTTGTTTAAAAATATTTTGGAAGGGATCCAAAACTATTTTCAGTAAACTTTGAATGGAGGTTCCCAGAGGGAACTATTATCTTTCGGTTAGAAAGCCGAACATTTTGTAGTCTGTGTGACTAAATTGTTAAAAAGAATATTAATTATTTGTCGTAAAGATAAATTATAAAAATGAATATAAGAGAATGAAGCAAAGAAGATTGTTTCAGAGTATTCTCTAAAAAGAAAGTTACCGAAGGATTTCTAGAGTTCAAATGAATTTTAATTCATGATATAAATTTTAATTCTTAATATAAATAAATAAAATAAAAAGAATATTAAAAGCTATATTTAGATATTTAAGCTTTGTTTTTCAGCATTTTTCCCTTTCAGATTCTTAAAAGAATTTTCCCGCGAAAAGGCCGCCCCTGAATTGTTTTTCATAAAATTTCCTCAGAATGGCAAGATTTCCGAAGAAGAAAAAAGAACCCAAAAAGAACTATTTTTAATAGACTTTCCGTCAAATTTCAAGAAAAAAAAAGAACTCAGTAAAAGAAATTGTTTGCATTCTTTATTGTAAAGTTTGTTTTAAAGCCCAAAAAGATCTTTATGCTAAAAAAATGTCGTCTGCTTCTTAAAAAAAAGAAAAAAAGAACAAAGCAAAGAAAATACACAAACGTTCGATGCATTGTTTTTTTTTCTGTCAAAAGCTCAAACTGTGAGTAGTTTCTTTTTTTGATGTTAAAAAGCTGTTTTTTTTTTATCGCATATAGACTTGTATGCAATGTCTTATTTATTTTTGTCTTTATTTTTTTTTGTTTTTAAAAATAATTTTCTTGTTCAAGATAATCGTTTAAATAATTACGTAATCCGTGCTTATGCACGGATTACGTAATTATTTAAACGATTATCTTTTTTAATTCTAATACAAAGAAACAATAAACGGACTTGTTTATTGCACTAAAAAAGTAGTTTTCTCAATCTATGGTAAGCGCCTGTTGCAATAACGCAAAGCCATCTGCAATGTTGATGAAAGAAGTGAAAAAAATGAAAGAAGTGGATAATATTGAACATCTATGAGGATTTGTTGTCAATCGGACTCTAGAGAGCACTACCTGTTATTATTATTATTATTATTATTATTATTATTATTATTATTATTATTATTATTCTTCTTCTTCTTATTATTATTATTATTATTATTAACAACAACAACAACAACAATAATAATAATAATAATAATAGTAATAATAGTAGTAATAATAGTAATAATAATAATAATAATGATGATGATGATGATGATGACGACGATAATAATAATAATAATAATAATAATAATAATAATAATGATAATAATAATAATAACAAATTAGAGGGATGGCCGAGAAAATACAACGAATTTCAATAATAAAAACTGCATAAATATTAAGGAAAGCCCTTGAATGTGGAGACTAACAGCACACATAAACTACGCAAAAAATGGATACAGAAACGGCTACAGGTGCAAAACACAAAGTAAAATCACATGAAATCATGAAAACAAATTGTATAAATTAAAAAATACCGCCCCCACTTTTTTTTTCTCTTGTGAGTATCGCCATAAACAGGCACCACACCAAATAATGAGGGTCAAGGAGGAGGGAAAGACCGAGCAGAGAAGGCACTAACCAGACCTCCGCTGAAGATCTGCAAAGAGGACTGGAACATTGGGGAAGCTTATTGCCACCCAAATTCAAGTTAAGATCAATGGTCACCGTTAACGAGACATCAATCGTAAGCGATTGTTACGATAACGCAAATTCTTTTGTAAAGGTTGTCGAAAGAGGTGGAGAGTACTGGAAATCTGGAGAGACTTGCTTTCACTTAGACTCGAGGGAATACCACAAGTTGCATCTTTGATGCTGGCTTGTGTGAATGCTTTTAGTGAGTAAATAATAATAATATATTACTAATGAAGATTTGATATCTCCTTGACGCTTTAAAACAATGTGCAATGCGTTGTTGGAAAGCACCAGCACTAAACGCTTTTTGTTAAAACTGAAAAAGAAGAAAAAAAGAAAGCCGAGTCGAATTTCTTTCTTTTTGTTTTTTTGTTCCATTGCGACTATCTGAGGCACAACCTGTGGGTCCAATTGTTAACATGTAACAACACAGTTAAAGAAGGTTAACGACAACGTTACACATCCTCCCAGGAATTACCTCTTTTGAGGGTTTACTATATTATCTGTTTTTGTTTGTTTGTTTGTTTATTCTTCGTCAGGAGACAATCCTCCCAAGCGTTACTTCCGTTGGAGAGCAAGTAATGGCGTATATGCTCATTTGACATGGTACTATTAATATTTTTCCAGGCATTACGTTTTTTTAGGCGGTAGTAGAGTTGCATATGTTCTGTTGTCATGACACCACTCTTCCAGTCATTACCTTCTTCTTTCGGACGTGGTAGCATACGTCAACAGAAAATCGTAACAATTGACTCCTCATCAGCAACCTCAACCTTATATGTACTAGTAAAAAATATGCGACCGAAGGGAACATATATATATATTTTTTTAATGATAATAAGTTTAGTTATACTGTATGTAAAAAAACAGAGTACTTTTGCAATTTTGGTTTGAAAGACATTTTTGTTTTTGTTTTTGAGAATTTTTTTATCCGAACCTAAAATACACAAGTGTCCATACTAGTTTTTAATACGTGCCTTTACAGACAATTATTAATAGGTTATTTTTGAACTGGGAAACGCGTCCGGTAAAATCACTTAAATGGGAATTCTTTTCTCTTGTGTTTAGACGACATCCAAACCTATATCGCGAGTGTTGTTTACAGATCAAACACTGCAAACAAATAAAAATGGGAAATGAATTAATTTCGCCCGGACTTTTGATTTATAAAAACAAAAACCCGATAAAAGAAGAGGCTTTTATTTCAATAGCAAACCCGAAGCTCAACCCTAACTGAAACCCCAATATCATCATCACATTCCACCCTCCCACACACACGCGTGTACACTTGCCTGATGAGATTAACATCCACCCGAGTATTAATCTAAACGAACCAAAACAGTTTAAAATGAACAACTTTGTTTGTCCCTATAAAAATGAAAACTTTTGTTGTCGGTGTAATAAACTGAAAACGTTTGCTGTTATAATATAATAGAGGCGCTGTCTTTCTAATAGAATAAAACATTTCTTGTATCTATATGAAATTAAAACAAAAACTTTATTTTTAAAATGAATTTTAAACGTTTTAAGTCCCTACAGTAAAGTAGAGTCGGGGATGATTTAATGACGTTAAACATTTCTTGCTTCTATAAAAAAATATGATACGTTTTACTATCTCTCTATATTGAAATAAAAAGTTGCAGTTTCGACAAGGTGGAACGAACGATAAGTGTTGCTCTAACATTTATTGAAAAAATTAATTCAGGTTACTTGATTATGTAGTAGAGCTGACATCTATTCAATGTACTCGTCTTCATCCTCCATCAACGTTCGATACGAGCCCGGAACTGGTAGCATGCCTTTTGCACAAGCGCGGGCTGAAGCTCAGCGAATAATCGGCGGATGGAGGGGGACCAGGCTGGCTTTGATGTTGTGAGAAATCATGTTGGTGATGTTCTCGCCGAATGACCAAACAAAGTAGTTAAGCGGGTTCAAGTCGGGTGAGGAAGACGGACCAGCAAGAGAAGGGTACAAAATCGTAGCACTCGTTCTGAAGCCAAACCTGGGTCTGATTGGACTGGCTGGCCGGTGCCGAGCCCTGCTGCCACACCCAGGGTCTGCTAGCGGCCACCTGATTGCACCAGGGTATCATCACACTCTTAAGCACAACCAGGTACACTTTGGTGCTTACTTTCAAGCTGACTTCGAAGATGTGAGGTGGCATGGTGTGGCCCTCATTTGAATCCACACCAAAAGATCATAACTTTGGCTGGAAACTTTTTTTTTTTTTACACAGTGATCACCACTTATCAAGCCCGGAAGCCACTCAGGGATAAGGGTTATTGCAAGTACATTACGTTAGTGTGGAGATTTGATGAATTGTTTAATTAAGGGGGCGGTTCATTAGGAATTTGTTAACATTGGACTTGAAGACATCCAAGTTGTAGTCCGGAGGGAAGCAGGCAGACGGAACAGAGTTCCACAGGCGTGCACTTCTAAGAAAGAAGCTCTGCTCATGGAATCTACGTTTGGATTTAGGTACAGATAAAGAGTGGGGAAAATTAATGACAGTAGTTTCAGCCAGACGGGTGTTTTTCGTGAAAGATTGGCGAGGGGGGCCAGAGATTGGAGCCCAGACGAGCACTTGCCATGGAAATAACGATAAAACAAGGACAGGCTCGCAACGTCTCTTCTGTGGGAGAGAGGCTGCAGGGAAGAGAAAAGGGCATCCCCCACTAAGCCACGAAGTCTATTTTGTACTCTGTCAAGGCAGGATAGGCTGCTTTTAGCAGCTCCTGCCCAGATGTGGCAGCAGTACTCCATCCTTAGACGTACTTGACTTTTATACAGATAGAGAATTGCATCAGTAGTGAGATATCTTCTGGAGCGGTAGAAGGATCCAACCATTTTCCCAGCGTCCTTGGCAACAAACCTGATGTACGTGTTCCATTTCAGATCAGGAGTAAAGGTCAAACCAAGAAGCTTGTCAAAACATGGAGCCTCCCCAAGACGACAGCCATCCATTTCAATTGATGCCAGATGAGGACCAGTGCGTTGATGATGTAAAGATAGAAACTTGGTTTTAAGTGCATTAAAAGTAACCAGCCACCTCTTCCTCCACTCTACCACGCGCTGAAGATCAGAGAAGAGAGAATCAGAGAAAACTTTGTCATTTACGGCCTTTGATGTGTTGCCATAGATGGTCGTGTCATCAGCATAGATTTCAACGAATGATTTAAGTATGTGTTTTATGAGATCATTGATGTAGATCAGGAAGAGAGTTGGGCCCAGGGTAGACCCCTGAGGGACTCAAGCAGTAATACTTAATTTTAGAATATTATTGAATAAACACTTATACCAAGTTAAATATTAAACTTTTTTTTAGATAAAAATAAAGAAATTCTTACTTGTTCACGTTCAAAAATATTTTAATTCAATACAACAGCATGAAATTAATTATACGACAAGGTTAGCCTTTTCACCTTTTTTCCGCCTTTGCGTTATGGGTTCACGCCTGCCTGCCTGCTACCATTTTTTTAACACCTCTCTCCACACAAACTGCCTACTGTTGTGTTAATTATCCCCTCGTTATTACCACTTTTTACCACCTCCACCACCCACCGAGGTTCCTTACTACACCACCTCTCCACACACCGAGTACGTCCGCTAGTTATATATAAAAATAATTTTATAAACTCAGCAGTAGGTTCTTTACAGTGCAATGTAGACGACCAATATATTGATAAATTTGTGACTGTAGGAAGGCATGTGACGCCTCCGTGATCCGTACATGATTGCCGACGTTTTCCCTTTTCAACTAACCTTTTTTATGATAATTATGCAATTTTCGGTTTTAAAAAGGTATCTACATTTTCTTTAATTTGGTATCTTAAGATTTTAATTTACTAATTATCGTTGAAATACTTGCAGAAAACTGATAATTATTTGTCCAGATATTTTCAAAGTTGTTCTATTCGGACTTGAAATTCGAACAAAATTTTGCGTGTTTTTCTTCTTTTTTTTTTCAACATTTTTCACTGTAATTTTTTCTTTCTATTAGAGAATAACGTTACTCTGTTATCTTTCAAACACAATAAAAAATTTAGACTTAAAATAAAAGGATCCGCCTCTTTTAAAAGGCATATAGGCTCGTTGTCTTCGGCCATTTTGACCGTAGTTAACAACCACGATTAAGATGTATCCTAAAAGAAATAATTATGATAAACCTCTTTTAAGAAGCGTAGATGTCTTTCTCCTCGGCCGTTTTGCCCATACCTATAAAAGTAATAAAATAATAATTGAGTAAATCAACCCCGGGTAAGGATAGCTATAAATAAATAGAATTCACCTCGACTAATCCTATTCAGTTTCTGATCCCCTCTTTGTGATGTAGCGCAGAACATTTCCTGTGGGTAACTATCTTGAGCTGCCGCACCGAGAGTTTTATTTACCTGCGTACCAAAGTCACGAAAGTCGAGGAAGCGGAGATCCTGATCAAAGTAAGTCTATACCCCTTTACCAAAACAGCCACGCTATACTCTAAGGTCGGTCGTATAAGACCTCGCCTTTCTCGTTCGACGGTGTCAACTAAGCTGGCAGATGATGATGCCGACGGTGTCGTCGATGGGCCTAAACCTACCCCCTTTTCATCCGCTGACATAAGCTTGTATCTTAGCGTGTGTTTTTTTCTTCTTCGCATAAACGCGTTCGTGATAGGGCAGGACTCACATATCCGGTCATTCGGTAACAGGTTGGATACGGCGGATTAATACCTTCAGGCAGAAGAACGATTGTATGTTGAAGGATATCAACGACTATCGACTGGCGCCGGTCGATAGCAGGTTGATTTAATACGAGACAACAATGGACTGTGTTGATAAAATTTTTTTCTTTAAGTTTCTGTCTTGTGTCTGCTTTTAATAATGCTGAGCCCGTCACACACGCATATTTCTGAGTCAATAAAAATAGACTATTTTTGTTATCCGCACGGTAACACCGATCGCCCGCACACCTATACATGCATAGATTCCTACAGGCGCACACAAAAATAAACATGATACATAGATACAAAGATACATATCCACACATATTTACGGCGTTAATCGTACACATAAAATAACTATCACACATATAACAATGTAGGATAAAATGTAAAAAAAAAACAAAAACAAAACGTAAACCTCAAGAATATAGCCCAGCGTTTCAAAATGATACCACGGTATTGCTTCACAACTGACTACTTACCCCTGATAGTATCCTGTACCGCTACAACACCACCATTCGCCCATATATGGAGTATTGTTGCCACATTTTGACTAGTTTCTTACTCTTAGTAGCCAACCTAATAGGTCCCGCACTGTCAGCTAGGTTTACCACCTCTGTCCCATTGGCGAAATGTTACATCCCTCTGCTTGCGTTACAAGTGTTTTAATAGTAGATGCTCTGACTAACTACAAGCCCTTCTACTCTCTCGATAAGCAGCAAAATCCCACGCCATACACAGTAGAAATCCCTAGATGCCAGAAAGCCTTCTACTCTGTTTCTTCCCTCGGACTAATAGACTTCGTAATTTCCTTTTGGATCCCTGCGTCCCTGACTGTACTTACATGCGAAAGTACAAGTGTAATGTAAGCAGACATCTTGCTGCTCAACACCCTACATAGGAAGATTTGGGTGCATTGGTATCAGAATCGGAAAAATTGATGCCTCTTTTTCCGATGCCAAAACGATTCTTTTAATTGTCATTTTTTTTTATTTGATTTTGTTTAAACCAAAATCTTCCATTGCTGGTAATAATAATAGAATAATAAATATTTATTGATTTTAAATGACCTAAAATCGATAGGTCATCCCCCACAAGTGTATTTTGAAGTTTAGAAAACTTTCTGCGTATTTAACATGCGTTTTAACGAAAATCAGGGGAAATAACAATCTTACTATTAAATAATTAGAGAGTTATAAAGAATCGGAATCGGAATCGGTAATTGTATCGGAATCTGTAATGCATCACGGAATCGGTAATTGTGTCGGAATCAGGAAAAATATTGAATCGTCCCATCATTAATACACACACAGACACACACACAGACACACACACAGACATACAGACACACACACACCCATATATATATATATATATATATATATATATATATATATATATATATATATATATATATATAATGGTAACTTTATAATTAATGGTTCCCATACAGTAATAAATTCTATACTAAAGTCTGCTTAATAGATGATCGTCACTCAACATATGTGCTGCTATTTGAGTCCTTTCATACAATCCAGAAGAAAAGTAAAAAACGTAAAGGTTATATAATTATAGTTAATCTATACATTTTCTTATAGATAAAAGAAAATCTATCTCGATGGAAAACGGTTGTGCCAGGCAGTGTGCATGTAAATAAAGAGCCTGTTGTGAAAAAGAATGATACGTTATATAATGAAACAAATTATAAAGTGAATGCAAAACGTAAGGTGTACTTTATTTTTAGAGATACTGTGAAGGGCTACACAAAGACATTAAATGTCAAATACATTTACAACGTTACAGATATTTTGGTGAAAGGCTGATACAATTGTATGCTGAAAATAAATATCTTTTTTTTTAATGTATTTTCTTTGGTTCCTTACATTTGATGTGGTTTATCTAATATATATACATATATATATTTAAATAAGGGGGTTGTCACCAACAATGTGTATTTTTTAACATTATGTTATTCCGTGTTTTGGTTTTTCATTGAAAATTATGTTTAGATCCTTGTAATAATGTTTTTAAATCATTGAAATCGTGGGGGTGAGGGCCCCATTGGTACTTGGTAAACTGGATGCATAGGGTAGAATGTGTGTGGGGGGGAGTGAGTGTGTGTGTGTGTGTTTTCTTTTATTGGTTTGAAGAATGTATATTCTGTTTTATAGTATTATAAAGTTATTTACTTCCCTAGGAAGGTAAATGTGATTCAAGATTGTTACTAATGTGTGTGTGGTAGGAGGGGGGCAGCTCCTCTGAAGTAAGGGTAGGGGCGTTTTCATTCAATTTTGATATTTATTTTTTGGATTCTTAGATTTTAGTATTGTGACTTTTGGTTTCAGTCTTAGACTGTTCGGGTATTCTTAATATTATGTTTGTTTAGATAAAGAGTGTATTTATACATATACGTAGGGAATTTTTTAATGTTTCTATTTATTTGTCTCCCCATGTGGGTATGGCCAGGCCCAGGATCGGTTCTTAGTGTGGGGAAGATCTCGTTCCTCAGAGGAGAGGGGCCACTTGGAGGGGTATAGGCATGGGAGGAGGGATAATAGAAGGGATGATAGTTATCTCAGTCATGAAGGATTTCTCCTCCACTGACTGAGGGGGGAGCGATGTGTTGGAACATATATTACACTATGGTTCTAGGTGTTTCCTAGTGTTGTTGGTTTCGAGGTTAAGTGGGGTTGGTATTGTTCAATGTGTTGTATTAGAGACAGGGGTGTTATGTCTGTGTGTGGCTATATGCGTGTGTGTCTGTGTTGTGTGTGTGTGTGTGTGTGTGTTTTAATGTGTCGGTTCTGATTTATGTGTGGATGTGCATATGTGTATGCACGTGCATACGAGTGTGCCTTGCATTTCATGTTTTTGTGTTGATATTAAGCTCTGTTTAGTGCGGGAGTGAATCTTGTTATGAATTTTTTTTTCCTGTGTAAGTAAATAAAAATGATTGTCTGTTTGGAAGATTGACATTATTTTGAAGCTATTTCCACTGCATGTGTGTACGTGTTTTGAAACATAGAGGTGTCTGTTATCTGCAATTTTGATGTTGCTCTTATATAAGGCCACTCTATTGCTGAAATTTTTGGTGGCGCCTATGTAGGATTTGTTGCATGCTGTGCATCTTAGTGCATATACTACATTTCTGGAGGTGCAATTTAGATCCTTTTTTATTTTGAATGTTTGTGTTGGGTTTTTGAATGTGCATGTATTTCCTTCTATTATTAAGTTACATACTCCACATCGCGGTTTGTTGCATTTTGTAACCCCTTTTGTAGTGTGTGGAACGAGTTTTGAGGAAGTTAGGATGTGTTTTAAGTTTTTGGGTTGGCGTTTGCTTTTTATTATTTTTTGGTGCTTTAAGTATGCTGTTTAGTTTATCGTTCTGATTGAGGAGGATAACGTTTGTTGTTATCTGTGCAAATAGTTCTGGGTTATTTGTGTTGTGTGTGGAGACGTATGCTAAAAGTTGTTCTTTGTTCTGTTCTTTTGGGATTCTTAGTTGGTCTATTGGAATTTTTTCAGCCAGTTCAATCCCTTTCTGTATAAGTGGCAGTGGATATCCTCTTTTCCGCATAGTTATTCGCAGTTCATTTAGTCTAGTCGAATTCACTATGTGCGTGTCTGTGTGTCTGGCTCCCTGTTTCCAAAGTTCTTCTACCCCGAGACACAAGATCACAGAGTGGCGTGAGGCGAGTCAAATAATTGGATTTTTTATGGATTAATGTATATATATATATATATATATATATATATATATATATATATATATATATATATATGTATATATATATATAGTATATATATAGTATATACATAATATATATAATACATTTATACGTTAAAGTTGGTTTACTTTTAGCTATTATATATAATACTAGCGGGGGTACCCGGCGTTGCCCGAGTGTTTGTTTCCGGGACGGGGGGGAGGGAGTTTTAAAAAATGTTATGGTAGGTAAGTAGGAAGGATCAAACCCGGAGTCATGAGTAAAAGTAGGAAAATAAAGTGTGAAAAAAAACAAAAAAAACATCTGCAACGTTAACAGTTCGGCCACCAAGAAAAGTCCATTCCAGTTGTTTAGGAAAAAAAAAAAAAAGAAAAAAAAAGAAACCACTATGGTAGGTCGGCGCGAACGTGAAAATATAATGTGAATTGTCCAGCACCCTAACCACTACGCCACAGAGCACTGCAGCTTAGTTTAGTGATTTTAAATAACTTCACATGATAGAACTACGAAGCCAAACCGGTGTTCTCTTCTCAACTGTTCCTTGTGAACGATCTCCAAACGGTGTTAAGGGGAGGAGGAATTTATTAGAGAGAAAATATTTTACCACTTCCATTGATCTTAACCGATTTTGGCCGTGACTTCTCAGCAGAAAAAGTATAGAAATCTAAGATTATCGAGGAATTTGAGAACTAATAAGCCTATAACAAACCTCAGATATTGTTCTGCCGTTTGTGCATAATGTATTTGCATGAAATATCTTGATTTTTAATCCTATTAAGGTCAAAATCCCACGGGAAAAAATGAGTTCATTTTATTTATATAGAAGAAGAAGAAGAAGAAAGAAGAATAGATAGAAAAATAGATAGAAGAAAAGATAGAAGATAGAAGAAGAAAAAGAAGAGAAGAAGATATAATATATATATGATATATAATATATATATAATATATAATATACATATAATATATAAATAATATATATATATAATATATGATATAATATATATAATATATATATGATATGTATGTATATAATATATATATATATATATATATATATATATATATATATATATATATATATATATATATGAAAAGTATGATAAATGCCGATGAAATAGCCGCTAAGTGGTCAAAATTAAAAAAACGATACCTCAAACGATACGGACTAAAGCTGGAGCGCTAGATGTTTTTTTTTCGATTCTAGCTTATGGCATCCAAGCCATTTTTTCTTTTTCTTCTGAAATCACTACCATCTCTTGGGTACAATATAATAATCAGTAGAGAACTGGCTCTATATTAATAAATACGAAATATGCATAAATGATAATATATTTGAGTGTATTTTACTACGGGGAAACACCGGGTGCCCCGCTAGTATTATTTGTGTGTGTGTGTGTGTGTGTGTGGTAGGTTCCTTCAGTCTTGCCAGACTATGATGCCCATTGTAAGGTTGCCTGCCCGTAGAACTTTTGTGGAAGACTTGCGCAATGACCACCCGCACCTCTCCTGAGTCGGTATTGTAAAATACCAGTGACAAGTGGCGGTTCATGACGACTTGAAACAATGTCGACATAAACGGAGAGAACACACAGCGCCTAAAATTCTCAAATTGTCAATCATCTGGTACTAGCAGGCTTAGCATTGCCTAACTTCAGTGATCTGACGAGAACCGGTGTATCAACGTGATTATGCCGTATGTTGGTTGGTTGGTTGTTTTTGAATAACGGCATATCAACCCTTTTCGGATTATTTAATGCCGAATCCAAAGATTTTGAAGAAATTTTTTTTAATAGAATATATTTGTTGTTTTCACATCGGTTTCTATTTAACCCATAGTTGGGACACTAACAGGTACTACCACTCCGGGTCAGAGTGGACCTGGGAGCAATAGTAATTAAAGGGTGGTTCCACACTCCCCAAAGCCCACAAGCTGGGGCCTCACCACTGGATATAGTTTAAGGTCATATCCAGGACCCCCATTGAGGGACTTTTACCCTCTGCAGGGGGGAAGTGTGCGTATTCTAATGCCCCACCGACAGGGCTGAATGCCGTATGTAAATGTTTAGTGCATTTTCAACTTTACAGATATGTTGGTGAAAGGCAGATACAATTGTATACTGCAAATAAATAACTGTTTTTTGGTGAATTTCCGATTTCTTTCTTTTTCTTTTTTTTTCTTTGAAGATTTTAATGCTGGGTATGAGGCAGCCAAGCCAGCTGCCAACATTCCCCTGCTTTTTATTGAAACCAACCGAGAGCTCTTTTTAGTATCCTCGCTGTTCCCTTAAGTGCAATTGTCTGTATCTCTTTTGCATTGGTTCACCAGGAATTTTGTTTCATTACATGTGTAGGTATATATATACACGCACATACACACGCACATAGACACCTACACCCGCACACATATGTACATATACAAATATTTGAATTTGTTATGGGTTCGAGCATATACATGCATACATAATCCAATCTATAATATATAGTGATATCGATGCCTCCGTTTAGTCTCAAGAGACAATGGATACTCCTGTAAGGATGCTGTGCATGTAATTGTGAGGCAAGGGTTGAGCAATCTCCAACCACATCTCTCCTGAATCAGTACTGCTTGGTTCCAGTGACAAGGAGAATCCCAAGACTGACTTGAAACAATGCCGAGATATGCGGAGAGCACATACAGCACCTGGAAATCCCAAATGATCACCCATTTGATACTGACCTAGCTCAACGTTACTTAACATACACACATATATAACACTTCCCATATATATATATATATATATATATATATATATATATATATAATTT
This sequence comes from Euprymna scolopes, assembly GCF_053919585.1. NCBI lineage: Eukaryota > Metazoa > Mollusca > Cephalopoda > Sepiida > Sepiolidae > Euprymna > Euprymna scolopes. The sequence goes on from NC_136492.1 coordinate 66,243,889, forward strand.
TTCAGAATGTGAGAGATTATATAATTATTTTCACATCCATTGTCGAGGCGAAGTAAGTCCATTCCCCAGTCACGCGATTTGCCTGATCTGTGTTAGTCAATAGACTTTCTGGTGTGCGGGGTGTTTGCTTAGTTGACAGAGTACTTACCTCGCCTGCAAGAGGCTCGGGTTTCGAATCCCCGGTTCGGATATGTCTAATTGATGAGGCCAAATGAGTGCGCAACTCGAGTCTTGAACTTCCGGTTTGTTGCCTGTCGTGGTTCTTGTCGGCTGCGACGTTGTGGAAAAATATATATACAGTATATGAGAGAGAGAAAAGAGATATAAAATTGGATTGGTGTTGACGAACAATTAAACGCAGTCGAGTGGAGGCGGCTAAAATGAAAAGAACGGAAAGTCCCGGTCAATTTGATTGAATGACAACAAAACACCAAAAGATATACGAAATAATTTTCCCTACATTTTCTTTTTTTCAAAATCGGGTAATGGCAATTAATAAGATATGTCCGTTTCACACCAATGAACACGCGTCACAATCGAATGTCATTCATAATTTTATCAAAATTACTTTTCTTTTTGCCTTTTTGTTGATATATTTCTGTTTTTTTTTTGTTTGTTAATTATTTTTGCTTGTTGCTAACAGGAACATTTTCAATGCAGGAAATTCACCCTCCCTCCAACGCTTTCCTTTCCTTCAGTACCTACAGCTTTATTTCTTGTCAGATGCGTCGACCCATAGCTATAATGGTGCTGTATACCTTGTCCGATAATCAGCAATATCCCCTTACTGGAAATCTAGATATTCTACTACATCAAAAAACTACGACATTTTTCTCTCGAGAGGAAGAAAATGAATACTAGCAACAACCCACACTTTAGAGCCCAACCCTTGCTCATCATGGTCGAGGGTGGTGGAAACGTGGTTTGCCAGAGCTACTCGGCTAACAAATAACCGGTGAAAATCTAGCAGAACTCGAGATCAGGATCCGTCATCCTCTGGTCAACTCTGCATGTCAGGCATTAAACTGCAAGTTAAGGAATGTAGAGTTGCAATGTATTTATTGCTAATCATGTTTTTATTCTATTGAATCACGAGGATGAGTTTCCTTACTGCTTCGGCTGCTTGAAGACTGGGTAGAAAGTATCAGTTAAGAATCCATTGATAATCAGCCTGACAAGTATGGGGCCAAGAACTGGACCAGTACTTGTGGGACTGAAGTATGCCGTCTGCGTATTACTTAGGAGGTCAACTCTCAGGCCTTGCAACTCGGGTTTCAGGTGGTGCATGTTTATTGCTTGTTGCCTGAGCCGCCTCTAATAAGGAATGCTGATAGGGATGCCCAGACAATTTTTGCTAGGCCAGAGAGCCATTACATTAGGAGAGCTGGCGTGATATCCTCACTTTCTGACCTTGTGTCACATCATGCTGATGGTGGACAGCATGTAAATATCTATCCTCAGCAAGTTCGTGCTGTGTTTTAAACTAAACGAAAATTCTATGAACAGAGATTTTGTTTATCAAAACTGTTCGTTTGTGGAACACATTACTGCGGAGCTGCTTATCAGCTAACAATAACATAGTCGCTTTTAAGTCCAACGTAAACAAGTCGGTGATGAGCCGTCCTATAAAATAAATGAGTTTATTCGATTAACCTTTATCCTTGAGTGGTTACCGGGCTTAGATAATCGGAGACTATATGGTAAACAAAAGACTATTTTTTTAATTATTCTATCCATAAAATAAAGCATTTCTTTTTCCGATTCCATGCGGTATGGTAATTAAGAATTTTGCAATATTTCACCGAATCTTTTTTTTTTTGTTGTATTTTGTGGTCGACACTTGCATTATGATCCAGACAAAGACATCGTCAGATGATCGCTAGAGGATCGATACTTCCAGAAAAAATGTCACTTTGTCAATCGAGCTGGAGGAGATATCATTCACCTTTTTCTCAACCTATACGGACAAAAGACCAACGAACTAGTTAGATGGAACCAATGGTGTTAAAATACACACCACAACCTGATACATGATAAAAGCATTAGACTGTTCAGATCTGCATAAAATACTAGATGCCATCTTGTTAAGTGTTAGGACATTATGTTTAACAAAGATGGCGGCCAAGAATCAGTGCAGTCCGATACTGAGTGTGAAGTAATTGCAAGTAACAAAGATGGCAGCCAAGAATCAAATGCCGTTCGTGACATAACCAACGGCGAACTGATTGAATCCAAAATTCGACAATTTTTATAGTAACTTTGGAAGATTTTCATTGGTTGATTACCACAACCGGTGGTTATAAAAACGATCGTCGAAATCATTGGTCTCATACTCCTATTAATCGTGATGGAGATGTGTCTCCTAGTCTTACTCGTCAAGAATCCGTTCTTGACACTCAGCCGGACAGGTGAGGGGCCGAGATTCGGCCCAACACCTGTCGGACTGAGGTACACCACTTGAGTACAACCCAGGAGGTCCACCCTCCCAGGCCTTGCCACCGGGCTTTCCGGTGGGGCAAGTTAATTGCTTGTCGCCTGAGGCGCCCCACCGGGGAATGCTGACGGGGGGGTGCCCAGGCTATTTTTGATGAGGCAAGAGTGCCCCTCCTTTAGGGGAGCTTGCCTATTTCCACCTTCCGGCCTTGTGCCACATTTTGGTGTGATGGACACCAAATAAATAACTACCCACATTAGGAGTCCAAAACATTCCACACATCTCATACATGATAATACTACCAGTAGCAACACCCTAAAATCCAACCTTTCTTCATCGTGATAGGGGTGGTGGAAATGTGGTACTGTAAGTGTATAGCATAGCACAGATGAGCGTATACATGCGAAATGACGTCACCGGTAAAGAAAACAAAAACGAAACAAAAAGAGAGAGATAACGATCACGTGAGAGATGTTGAGCAAGGAACGAGGTAACGTTCAAGATCTCGTGAGAGGGTCGGAGAATGTTCTAGATCACGTGGGTTAAGTCACAACTGTAACAATGAGGGAACAAATGTTGTTACAAAGAAAAACTTAATTGGAGTTATTTCCTATTCTTTGTCTTGGCATCCCATGCGACGTAATCCTGTACACAACGTGTATTAGTCCTCGAACAACGTTACGAGAGTTACCCTGCTAACAGATATCAGGTTCTGTCGTGCTCTGCTCGTCTATGTCATGTGGCGTGTCAGGTGTGGAATCGCAAATCAATGGAGTGAAAGTGGCAGCGTTGCTTCCGCGTTATTCCTTTCTGCATCATTGCCCACACTTTCCCTGACTTCGCATGTAAACCCTCAGCCGTGCTGCTCTTTGTATCGAGAGTGTGTGCGGTAAAAATTCATAAGCCTGCAGATTAATGTAGCAGTAGTGCTCGAGAGTAGAGATATTTAATTCAAATATCATTATATTTATAATTGTAACGTAGTCTATACATGCTAATCTCGTGATTCCCACGTTGCATGCAGATAGTAGCACGCAAACAAAGACACGGACAGAATTCGACTCATTTTTTCTAAGTTGAAAAATACTGATATTTATTTACCGGTTCTTTCAGAATAATGCACTGTCTCTTGTCCAAAAATCTTCCCATGGTCCAATGTGCTTAACAAGATTCTGGAATACGTTGTACTCTTGATCCGACTATGTTTAGAACACGTCTTTTCCTGTCGCTCTTGGTCACGTGTGTAGCACCTCTATTGCTCCTTTCTCGAGCCACGTTTTTCTTTTTTTTATATAATCTTTTTCTTTCTTCATTCCTTGCCGTGACGTCACCTCGCACACGACACTATCATTTGCATCGTTAGCTGCTGCTGCTGCTAGCATACGCGCGTCCGCGCTCTGTTACACGATTTTTGTCTTGAAAGAAAAGTTAAATTACGTTTGCAGTACGAGGTCAAATAAATAAATAAAAAAAACTGTTAGCGTAGTGTTGTTTTCTAACAAAATATTACTTGACGCTACGTCCTTACAGACGGCTATGGAAAAGAAAATGTCTTTAAAGTATGAAAACTAATTCGTTTTCATCGATTATGTCAAATGTTAAAATATTAATAAACACATTTGAATGCATTAAACCTTTGTAAACGCAGTATTCACTTAAATATTCTTTATTCTATTTGGTTATTTTATGAAACAAACGAAATCTATTTTTCAAAACGAGGGTTATGTTATGCAGTTATCTTTTAGATCCATTATTTTATGACTTTATGTGGTCTCTTTAGATGATGTTAAATATTGAAACTTTATTGAAACTAATTTGAATTATCTAGCTGTTAGCATATCGATAAAACACAAGCAAATAAACATACACACACACACACATATATATATATTAAGTGATGTGATTGATAATTTAAAATTTAAAAATCAAATTATAATTAAATTAAAAATCCGTTTCATAAGAAGGAACAACAACAAAATCAATTATCTGTACGATCGTTTCGGAAAACAATGCTTTTTATTGTGGTAGACATCAAGTTACGTACAATAATCACATATAGTTTTTTAATAAGCAAGGTCTCGTCGTCAGCAAATTTGAAGGGTTTTTATTAAATTTAAAAGACACCATAAATAAACCTAGCATTAAAAGTAAGGCACATGTATCTGAAAAAAATTGAAATAAAAGGTCTAGATTTAAAATTTATAAGAAAATTAATATGGGTTAGAGATAGAAAAGAAATAGAGTAAAATATAGATTTGAATTTAAATTATAAGTTTGCTTTAAGTACCATATTACAAATATATACATGCATATATATGAAAAAAAAAATAGACACACATATATACATATACATAGATATACAGGTATATACATAAAAATATATAGAGAAATTTACCTTTTAATTTTTCGCCTTTTGAAATCAGGAACTATGGTTAAAATACTCATTTAGATGTTTGCTATAGCTTTTTACCTTATTGAACGATGAATTTTAAAAGGGGGGACGCCCGTGCAATAAATTATTTCCGTTAGCGTATATTTGATTTAAAGACGCTACGGTTTATATTTCGAATGTTGTTTGTGTAATTACATGTTGTAAGGGGAGATAATTGTCATATTTTCTTTACTTTTTTATTTAAAGGGTGTAAGGGGGATAATTAGTCTAACTTAATTTATTAAAAAAAAATTGTAATCTATTTTTACTAATAAGTAATTTTTACTGATTTAAGGTGGTTTATATTTATTAAATTTAAACCAACGTTTATGACTGCATGTAAATATTAGTTCCTCTCTTGAATTTAATAGTGTGGTTGCATTTTTTATATCTTCATATTTTAAAATTTTTAGGGTCTCTTTTGTACATAGTGCACAAAATTTATCTCTATATGATTTGCAAGTCTCAATTATTCGCCATTTTAAGTTGAAAGAAATATTGCTATTTTTTAGTTGCCAAATATAGTTGGATAGAGTAGTTTGGTTTGACAGAGAGTTATAGTTTTTTTATATATATATAATTGTATGGGAGACATTGCTTTTTTGAACGCCCCTTATACACACACGCCCCCATATATATATATATATATATATATATATATATATATATAAACTAACAATATTTATACTGATTCATGCGATTGCTAGATTATTGTGTGTAGGCAAAGGTCCAACTCACTCAGTAAACGAATGTTGTTTAAAGGCGTGCTTGTTGGTCTTGTGAAACTGTTGCTTCAGCAAAAATCATTTTCCTTTCCAAGTTTATTTTGACCTTGTGCCAGATCTCAAATTTGTTGAATTTTTGTAAATAGCGAACATTTTCGGGATAAGAAAACGGAGTAGTATTTGATGGCTTCTTGACCTTTTGGCTATAAATCAAGCGTGGTATATGTTCGTTTTTGTACAAGGTGGTCACCACTTATCAAGGCCCGAAGACCACTCGGGGATAAGGGTTATTGGGTGTACAGTACGTTAGTATTGGAGATTTGATAAAGTGTCTTACTTAAGGAGGCGGTTCATCATGAATTGTTTATGTTGGGCTTGAAGACATCCAGGTTGTAGTCAGGTGGGAAACAGGCAAACAGAACAGAGTTCCACAGGCGTGCATTTATAAGAAAGAGGCGTTGTTGATGGAATCTACGTTTTGGTTTTGGCACAGATAAAGAGTGGGGAAAATTTTTGATAGTGGTTTCAGCTAGACGGGTATTTTCCGTGAAAGATTGGCGAGGGGGGACCAGAGACTGGAGCTCAGACGAGCACTTGCTATGGAAATAACGATAAAACAAAGACAGGCTCGCAACGTCTCTTCTATGTGAAGAGAAAAGGGCATCCCCAGCTCCTGTCCAGATGTGGCAGCAGTACTCCATCCTTGTTCTGCTGCTATACTTAATCCATTTCATCCTCGGTTAGTGAGGGAGAGGTCCCAAACTGATGCAATCTTTCCTTTTCTTTTAATCAAGGGCCCCTCGTTTGGGGAAGCTGGATTCTCCACACATTAACCACATATCTTGCGTCTATCTTTGCCGTCGATGGGAGACAATTAAATAAAAAAAGAATCAGTATTTGATGGCTTTGCACAGTTCGGATAATTCCAGATCATCGTTTAAAACTGTCTGCAGTTTTAGAATCTATATCTGAAATATTTTTCTAGATTGTTCTTTAACATCTGAAAAATATGCATTGCAATAAAAGGTATAGAGATGCAGCCATGAATAAAACAACAACAAGAAAAAAAATACTGTCTGAATCTGAACCCTCGAGATGAAAAAGAACATGAAAGTTGTTTGCTAAAAAAATCAAATCTAAAAACATTTTTGAATAAAAAAAATCACGACCAACCTTTGAATTGTGACTATATAGGTAGCGGGCGAGCGAGCGAGCGAGCGGGCGAGAGGGAGAAAGAGATAGAGGGGGGAAACCAAAATAAAACACAATGAAGTGAACTGAAATCGACTCGGCAAAAGAATTCACCATGTTTGGAACAAATTGATTTATGCGCGCCAAAATATATATTCCGCGCTAAAAAGCACAAAAGGAGCAAGTTTGGCGCGAAGAAAAATTATATTACTGAATGCCTTTGAGGATTGAGTCCTTTCAAACTAGAGCGTTATTTCAGTTAGATTAATATGGCCTTTCTTATTCTATCGTTCATAATATTCTAGAATTAAATGCGCATGCATCTACACACATGCAGTTTCTTTCTACGATTCATATATTTAGCAACGTGCCATATAAATCCGTTTTTATTCACCCACTTATATATCTATCTAGCTCAATTGCTCGCTCTCTTTCTCTCTCTCTATCTGTCTATTCCGGTGAGTAACTTTTAAGCATGTATGTATCTAAGTAGATTTGTTAGTAGCTATCTATATATTACACTGGACAACAATTTTTTACTTTATAAATGTTGTCTAGATGTCTACAACTGAAGTAGAATATGTTTGCATTGCTGAATCAGGAAATGCCATCCGTTTTTCTCCAAAAGGCCAGGCTTTTGTTGAGGTTATTCAGAAAAAAATCACATCTTGTGACAAAATTGATAACATTTCGGGGCTTAATCAGCTAATCATTATAAACACATATCATCCTTATCGTGTTTTTAAGAGAAAATATGTTTTGCCAACAACATATATTAATTACCTGATAGAAACATTGATTACTATAAATTGATTGCTGAGCATTAATAAAGGAAAGTACACGTAAATTGCATGTCGTTTCATCGTTGTCCAAACTCCAGGGCTTGAAATTTCGTTTCTTCGAACCCCTGGAATGCTCAGTGGCAAGAAGGTCTCTCTTCAGATTCTAACAGTAGTCAGCAATTATAATTACGTCCCAGCGACTCTAATACCTAGTTTCCATCTCTTTCGGGTTCTGATGGAATCTCTTCCCCTGCCCGTCAATCATTGAAGCCAGGTTTTCAGTTTACATGTTAAAAATAGACAGTGCATGTTGACGCTCATGTGGCAGCCAAGGTTTCTGAAAGCAGCCAGCACGTTGTTAACAAGTTCTGCGTAGTTTCTGGCTTTATTGTTGCCAACAAAGTTCTTCACTATCAGAACAAATGCCTCCCACGCTTCCAGTTCCACCTCGTTCAATGAGTTTTCGAATTCTGGATCCTGATGGGATGCCTAATCTGAGGACCGTTAAAACTGCCAGCATTCAATCTCTCCATGTTAATCCTGGAAAATCCTTTTTTGCAAGATTTCGAGGCTTTATGACTTTAAACTAATCCCTCTGCGACATAATCAACTATAACTATCGGATCTGAACACTTCTCGTCATTAAAATAATAATTTCTAATCGAAACAATTATTCGACATGGGATTTTACCCCCACCATCTTCTTTTAAAATGCTCCACACACAAGCACATGTAAACAAAAAACGTAAACAACGACATGTAGCCATAGGGCAAAAACTTGATTTGATTGAGAAAAACCAATGTGTGTTTTGGATTCAACGTATTAGATTCGTCGTTAATCAGCTGAAAAACGCAGATAACAAATTTTTTGTTGACCAGTCTTATTTATGTTTTTAGTTTTCTTTCTTTCTATTTATATGCATAAACATATAAATATACATACATATACATACACACATAAACACATATTATATATACAGTGATGATCATATTTATTGGCACGGTAAAATAAAAGTTAAATTTTGTCTAATAAATTCTAAAAAAGGGATTAAATTAAAGAAAATAACAAAGTATATTATGTATTTTTAACTGGCCTTTCCGATGCAGCAATCGGATTTTAGAAAAAATAAATAACAAAGGAACAACAAACATAATTGCAAAAAACCCTTGTTCAAAATTATTGGCACGGCTTTGTTTTTCTTTTAGTATCAGTATAATATCAATCAATTTCCGGTTTACGTGCTTTCTGAACTTTTTTATAGCCATATTATGCTTGTTTAACGCTAATTCAGTGAATAATTTTTTTCAGATAATTTTTAGATAGCGATTTATTTAAACTATTATAAGTGACTAAATTATAATTTTCAATCGCCATGGTTAAAACTAAGGAACACAGCGAAGACGTCAGGAAGCTTGTTGTAGCATGCCATACCAATGGGGAGGGCTATGATAAGATTTCAAAGAAGCTAAACCTTCCCAAATCCACTGTTAGAGCCATAATAAACAAGTTCAAATCGCAAGGCCACGTTATGAGTTTAGAGGGTAGAGGGAGAAAAAGGATTCTTTCCCCAAGAGATGAACGGAAAATTGTTCGACAAGTAAAACAAAACCCAAGGATCTCAGTTGGGGAGATTGTTGATGAACAGAGCACCTCTGGAGTGAATGTATCTCGACATACAGTTGGTAGAGTTTTGAAGAGAGCTGGTTTAAAAGCATGTCGTCCGAGAAAGACTCCCTTATTGAAGCCTATGCACCTGAAAGCAAGGCTAGCCTTTGCAAAACGTCATATTGATAAAGATGTTGCATTCTGGAAACGTGTTCTATGGACTGACGAAACGAAAATAGAGTTATTTGGCCATAATAAAGTGTCTTATATTTACAGAAAATCTGGCGAAGCTTTCCTGCCTAAGAACATCATACCCACAGTGAAGCACGGTGGAGGCAGTTTGATGTTTTGGGGATCCTTTGCTGCCTCTGGACCAGGGCGACTTGTTAAGGTCACAGGTAGCATAAAAAAGGAAGATTATGTTAAAATATTGGATGAAAACCTGAAAGACTCTGCTAAAGAGCTCTCACTTGGTCGTCGTTGGTGGTTCATGCAAGATAATGACCCAAAGCATTCGGCTAAACTGACTAAGAAATGGCTTGAGGACAATCATATTAATGTTTTGGAGTGGCCATCACAAAGCCCAGACCTTAATCCAATTGAAAATTTATGGAGAACATTAAAATTGAGGGTAATGCAAAGGAAGCCTAAGAATCTTATTCAATTGGAGGATTATTGTCAGGAAGAGTGGGCTAAAATTACTACTGAAGAGTGCAACAACTTGGTTGTAAACTATGAAAAGAGACTGAGGAAGGTAATCAAGGCCAAAGGCTATACAATTGATTATTAAATAAATCGTGCCAATAATTTTGAACAAGGGTTTTTTGCAATTATGTTTGTTGTTCCTTTGTTATTTATTTTTTCTAAAATCCGATTGCTGCATCGGAAAGGCCAGTTAAAAATACATAATATACTTTGTTATTTTCTTTAATTTAATCCCTTTTTTAGAATTTATTAGACAAAATTTAACTTTTATTTTACCGTGCCAATAAATATGATCATCACTGTATATATATATGTATATATATATATATATATTTATATATACGTATATATGCATGCATATAAATATACAGTTATATATATATATTCTTGTATAAAGATATAACACCTAATTATATTTATATATATATGTAAAGTAGTAGCGTTCGTGTGTGTGTGTGCTCTGTGTGTACAACACTCCTACAGCCCACACCACTGGACCGATCATAACCAAACCTGGGATGATGATGGCCCCCCACTTAGGGATGGTGCATGTCATTTTCCAAAGTAAAGGTCATTGGTCAAAGTCATAGCCTATGTATATAAACTCTTCTATAGCCCACACCATCGGACCGATCAAACATGACATAATGATAATGTTCAGCCTACGGATGGTGCACACTACTCACGGCCACCCGCGCGTACAGCAAAGTCCCTCACGCAGCACGGGTATATTTTCTAATTCTTTAATAAAAATAGGGGTTTGTAATACTAAACGAATGTTAACCACTGTGATTCTTTGTAATTGTTTCAGTTTTTATGTATAAAAATTGAAGTCTAAATTTCATATTGCCTATTGGCTTTAAAGTTCATAGTTGGATTTCTGTCACTCCAGGAGGAAAGTAACAAATGTTAAACACCTTAACAAATAGTTAAGCGGGTACCCTAGCATACAGCTAGTCGTGCAGGAAGCACAGGTATCTTTGCTAGTGTATGTATATATATATATATATATATATATATATATATATATATATATATATTGTTATAGATGGCCCCCTCGACGTTATACACTGTCTCCCTCTTCGCTAGAAATAGGCTAAATATTAATATTTGATTTGAGCGAGAGTCCACTAATTTATTATTCTTTCAAAACCTAAAGATAAAGTCAGTCTGAGGGAACAAGAACATGCAACCACATTTATTTCCTATTTTCTTGTCTCCCGCGAGGGCAGGGTTGGGCAAAATATCAAGCTTTAATGTGGGGAGATCCAGCTCCCTAGAGAGGGACGCTCAAAACGTAGACAAGAGGTAGAAATTGTCTTAGTCGCGAAGGGAATTCTCTTCCACTGACCGAGGAAAGAAGTGAAGTATTACAGCAGAACAGAATACTACACTTTGATCCGGTCTCGAAAGCCAAAGATTCAACCGGCAGATATTTCATTAGCAAAGAGGTGAAGAAAGAGATTTTGTCAATTCTATTTTTAGATCGGAATGCGAAGCAGAGAAGGGAAAGGGCAGAAGGTGAAACCCCCTCCTTTTCTCTTATTCATTGAGTCTTTTTTTCGCCGCAGCCGCCGAAAGAGAACGAAGCCTCTCTCCTCATGGTAGAGAAGACGACTTCTCTCCTCGTGGGAGAGGAGGCGCATCGAATAAAATAAAAAAAGAGGAAAAAGGAACACTATTTTGGAAAACCGAAAACCAACGACATATATGAATACGAAACGCGGACGATAAGGAAAGAAATATGAGTATGAAATAAATACATCTTTAAATTTGGATATTTATAAAAGTATCGGAAAAACATAATAAAAAAAAATAGAAGGGAGATATAGGCATGAGAGAAAAAACAATGAAGGCCGGATTTGCCTTGTCACCGCTTCTGGTAGCACCATGCCAGAAATTAGGAAGGACGTTAACTGACTATAGGCCATTATTAATAGTGTAATTATTCTGTGCAATGTTTTAAAGTGTTGAATTGAGGTTAAAGTTAAAGTGAATTTATTATTTGAACTTTTTTTCCCCACAAAAGGATTCTCTCCAACGTAGTCGCTTACACGTTGTGAAAAGAAAATGAAAAAAAAAAAAAAAAAAAAGAACTGTGAGTGTAAATTTTTTTCCCCCTTCATCAGGCTGAAAGTTTAATTTTTCCTCGTGGTCGCGTAATCTCTACTTACGCTGTTAACCTCTTTCCAAGACTCTCGCTCGTGTTATATGTTTAGAAATATCCCAAATCCTATAATTTTGAATATATTTTGTTTTTCGTTAAACTTTTCCTTTATATCTTTAATAAACCTATTTTCATATTATTTAGAAAAGTGTTTATTTCGTTCTTTCTCGCATGTTTGTGGTCAAATCTTTGTATTTATTTTGCGTCTCGCTTGTCTCATAGAAAGTGGTTGGTGCTACACATTGTTTCCTCATTTATATTTCGTAAATTTCTTTTTATATTTTCTTGATGACATGTCTAACAATATATATATATATATAATTTTTTTTCTTGTTGACATGCGCAACAATATATATATATATATATATATATATATATATATATATATATATATATATATAATAGATTGGTTGATGCATTTACTTTATATGCTATGATGATTAGTTTGTCGCACCGGTAAAAAATCGTTGTAGTGTCAACCCAATAATCTTACTTAGTGGTGCAAAAGAAGAATTCTCTGTCTAAATAAAACCCCAACTCCATTTTAAAACAAATAAGAAAGATTTGTTTTGGCGGAAGATAACACTAACATTCATTTTTATCTTGGAAAACATACTTCGAGATGAGATACCTTAGCTGGGCCGAATAAAAAAAACAAAAAAGTCCCATATAGTCAGCTTGTTTGGAGAGGCACGACAACTAACATATATTTTCACAAATGCAAAAATACATTTGTGAGGAAGTTAATCTATAGATTTTAGTTGTACTGCTAGTTTAAAACCAAGAAATATTTATCGTGTTATTATTAACGTTAACAATAGCTAATTAAGTTTTAAAAGTAAAAACAAACAAACAAATAAAAACAATTTAATGAATGGTTTTTGATATCAGAAGATGATAGGCGCACATTTTTCCAATTCTAATGTCGATTACGATACAATTAAATAATTCTAATTTTTTTTTTTCCGAATTCTGTTTCAGAGTTTATATTACGCATTTTCAGAAATAGATGCGTAAAGGATTTGGAGATCTTTACATTTATTACCAACGTATATGCTATAAACTAACCCCTTCTCAAAGAGAAAAGGCAAAACCGCGGACGATGGGTTTTCTAGAACTGCACAGGATCAGCAACATGCCGCTGTTAACAAGGAAGATGTAATTAAAAATTGGTCTATGCCAGCGTGGGACCATGGCCTCCTAAGAACTCCACGGCTGTAATTCAAAGTGCCAAAGGGATAAAACTCAAGCTATTAAAACAAATGAATTAATCATTTAAAGGTCGTGATATAAGAGTAAGTGACGTTCAAAACAAACATGTCTGCTTAGATTGAAGTCTGGAAGGCACGATTTTAGGGAGGTTCTATAGCCTCATTTCCTTTCGTGGACGCGCATTTTCAAACATAGAGGATTGGACTTCTTATTGGCATAAAAAGTTACTTTACTGGACATCTCGAAATTCTCTTTACTGAATTCAAATCTTATTTTGACGAAGCACCACTGGATGTTCCATAGTATAGAAACCCTTTCAACACTGGAGATAAGGCAGAATAGCCGGCAGAGTTCAAGATTTCAAAAGCAATGAAATTTGCATTCAGTAACAAAGAAAACCTATCCAGCTTCTGGTTGAATCATACAATGTGCTACAAGATACCTTTGCGAATGTAGATTTTCTGACATGGCCACCATCAAAACAAAGTCCAGAAACCGTCTTGATGTTAGGAACGATATTCGTTTTGATAATGTCCAAGACGGAGCCAGACATAAAGGCATTCGTCATTTGTGCTCAACAGTAATTGTGTCATTTCCAGCAAAATTTCCAAGTTGATCTAAAATGTTAGAGTAACAAATTACACAAAATAAAACAAAATTTGCATTTTTTTCGAGGTTCAGGGAGCCACCAGTTGAGACACTCTGTAAGGAGGCCACAGGTAATCAAAGGTTGAGAAACACTGGTATAGCTTTTGTTGGCGCCGAAGGAAAACCATTCCCTGGCTGAGGTGTATATATGTTGTTTGCTTGTCTCGATTACGGGTTGGTGATATTATCTTGCGCTTTCTCCCAGAAAAGCAGGTATAACATGCCCATACATAAATAAGTTGACGATAAGAATTTTATTGAAAAACATATTTATTAACTTAAATGTAGTTCTATTTTCCTTAAGTATGAGTTACTTGTGGTTATCTTCTGTTTTAGGTACACGTGTGATCCTCTATCTAAAGTTTGTCGTTTGTGTATTATATACATTTAAATACAGTTCATGACGGAACAATAATCTATATATTAATACGATAGCGTGTGTGTTATTTTCTGTGTCATGCTTACATCCGGGCCGTTTAATTGTTATGTACTTCTATTTCTTGTCATAAATACGTTTACCAAGAATTCTTCATAAGGTTTGGTTTCGGTTTCGATTATAGTTGATGACACTTAAGTCGTCTATTTTTTTTATAAATGATTTTATCAAGAATTCTTCATAAGTTTTGGTTTCAGTTTCGATTTCGATTATTGCTGAAGGAACTCTAAGTTATATATATATATATATATATATATATATATATATATATATATTTCATAAGTTTTTATTTCGGTTTCGATTCCAGCTAATGCACCTAAGTCATATGGCTATATATATATATATATTTTTTTTTTCAATCGTAATATTATAATATATAAAAATCGATAGAACAGTAACTCTATAATAATATATACGATATCTGCAAGAATGAAAATATCATATTTAAGCGTACTTTACGATCGGCTTTGCCGAGCGTTCATGCTAGCTTAGATAAATACTTTTTCAGTTTTAACAACAAAGCTACAATAATATCAGAGCGTCTCCATTTACAATGAACATCTACAGAATGCCAACATCAATATATTACATATGAATGAGTCCCCTGTGGAATTTCCACAGGTCCCGCTAGTATACATAAATATCTTTATAACATAAATCATGAAAAACATTTATTTGGGGTTTCAACATCTGGCCAATCAGGAAACATATCTGGTCCATCTTAAATTTGTTTTGTCGGTAAGCTGTAATGAAGATTCTCCCCAAGAACGACAGAGCTTCGGTCGTTATTTTCGGTAACTTTTTTTTTTATTCCAAAGGGGTTTTCCCTCTTTGAAAGTTGCAACGCTGCTTTATCTTTTCTTACTTTTGGGTATGTATCAAGTGATTTTATTTTTTAAAGAGACTCATTTTTAAGCCAATTCGAGTTCTTTCCCTTTCATCCCCACCACAACATGTTCAGAATGTCTTTTTAAATTCTCACAAGTTTGAATTATGTGGAGTTATCTCCTTTATTATTTCAGCCTGCTTTTTAAGATGGCATCAAGAGATTATCGCTTATCCTTTAGCTACAAAATGTGATTTTCTCATTTAAATCTATTTAATCAATTTACATGGATTTTTGATGCACGATATTCTGTTTCCATCGCGGGTATGTAAATCGTAAAAATTGTTCCCTATTTCAATTTTTTCATCGGATGGAATACTAGACAAGCACCAAAATGATTTCTTTTTGTCCACGTGGCTGTATATAAAAAAAGAACCTAGTGAAACTTAAAATAAGATTTGAAATAAATTCTTTTGTTTTTAATAGGAGTTGCTGAAAATTTATTTACAAAAGACCAATCATGGGCGGATGTTAATGATGGAAGTCCAATGTAAACAGGTTCTTGTCGAACAGTCTTCTTCTCTTCTCTTCTCTATATCTCTTCTTCTATCTATCTTCTATCTATCTATCTTCTTCTATATATATATATATATATATATATAAATAAAATGAACTCATTTTTCCCGTCTGATTTTGACATTAATAGGATTAAAAATCAAGATATTTCATGCAAATATAATATGCACAAACGGCAGAACAATATCTGAGGTGTGTTATAGGCTTATTATTTCTCAAATTCCTCGATAATCTTAGATTTCTATACTTTTTCTGTTGAGAAGTCGCGGCCAAAATCGGTTAAGATCAATGGAAGTGGTAAAATATTTTCTCTCTAATAAATTCCTCCCCCCCCTGCCACCAACTTAACACCGTTTGGGGATCGTTCACAAGGAACAGTTGGGAAGAGAACACCGGTTTGGCTTCGTAGTTCTTTCATGTGAAGTTATTTAAAATCACTAAACTAAGCTGCAGTGCTCTGTGGCGTAGTGGTTAGCGTGCTGGACAATTCACATTATATTTTCACGTTCGCGCCGACCTACCATAGTCGTTTTTTTTTTTTCCCCTAAACAACTGGAATGGACTTTTCTTGGTGGCCGAACTGTTAACGTTGCAGATGTTTTTTTTTTTTTTTTCACACTTTATTTTCCTACTTTTACTCATGACTCCGGGTTTGATCCTTCTTACTTACCTACCATAACATTTTTTAAAACTCCCCCCCCGTCCCGGAAACAAACACTCGAGCAACGCCGGGTACCCCCGCTAGTTAATAATAAAATTCTATCCAGTTTCCACCAATACCGTCATGGAGATTTTGCCTAACAGGCCATTTAACCCTCATTAACCATTAACGTCAAGTGGTTTTTGGCTCTTGATAAGCAGTGGCAACCTTTGCAAAAAAAAAAAAAAAATCTTTAAAACATGAGTAATATCGTGATTATCGTGTACTTTTAGGCGATATTGATCTTAATTTAAATTTACGTTTTAAAAATCAATATATCTATTAAGGAGTTGGTTTAGTTGCCACTGTAACGAGAGTGCATTAGTTTAGAATAAATGATTACATATTACTTTTTGTTTCGTTCTTCTTTAATCCAAGCTCTCAGAAATCTTGAAAACCCCTTCTTAGGAGCCAGCACTTGATTTCTATATGAGACACATATATACTCGAATATTCAATCAAAGTTCCTCTTTACTTCTCAAACACCGAGTTAGTAAACTTGAGAATGTTATATCCCTCTTCTGTATATGTTATAGTATATAGTTCTTGCGGTCCCTTAATTTTAGCGGATTCCATGACAAAAATACATCTAATCTGGTGGAATATCCAGTTTCGTGCTGTTACTTGATGTAACATCACTTGGAGAAAGTATAATATTTTTGGTAAAATTCAGCGCGATTCAGCCATATATAGGAAATTATATTTGAACCGATAATACTACGCGATTTTGAATATTTAGTAAAGGTATACTTGTAGGTAAAATACGTTATTCTGAAAAAGAAAACCATCTAGAACTTAGACATTCGAGGATAGTGTATAGAAGGTATTCAACTAGTATGACTTAACAAGTGAACCATGTAATTGCTAGAAGCCAGTTGAGATCACATCTATTGTCAAAGGTTGACGTATGGAAAAGCACGCAGTAAACAAATAAAGTCATCTTAATAAGAGTTGACGTTTCAGAAAAGAGGTCAATGTATAATTACACAACATAAAAATCCACAGAGAATTAAAAGCGCATGGTTCCAATGCATTAGTTACGTGTCAATATATATATATATATATATATATATATATATATATATATACATACATACATACATCGTGAACTCGCACTATCATATATATATATATATATATATATATATATATATATATACATATAGACTTGTTTGTAAAAGTCTATATATAAAGTCTGAAGAGAAGCAGGTTATGTGAAAATTTTCAAACGCAATAATGTTTGAATTGGTCCAATTAGTCTTGAAACGTTTGTAACTAACAATGAAATACACTTTTGCTTGCTATCAATTCTTTTTTTTTGAAGTCTTGGTTTTGTTAATACAGTATATATATATACATATATATATATATATATATATATACACACACATGTATATATATATATATATATATATATATATATATATATATATATATATATATATATATATATATATATATATAGGAGAACAATATAAAGCTCAACAAGTGTCCAGATAAGTTTCCTCTTATAGAATTGAGCTCACTCTTTTCCTCTAACACACTAAGATATATATATATATATATATATATATATATATATATATATATATATATATATATATATATATATAGAGAGAGAGAGAGAGAGAGAGAGAGAATAAATGACAAAAAGTTATGTTCCAAAATCATGAATTTTGGAATATAATTTTTTGTCATCTATTCTTTATAATTCTCTGTAATTACATTGAGCTTTTAAATAAGGATTGATATATCTTATAAGAAAATATATTTCTACAGAAATATATATACTACCATATATATATATATATATATATATATATATATATATATATATATATATATATATACTACCAGGCCACTCAGTTGGCCCGAGCGTAAAATACACTAAAATATATTTATTTTAATGCATGCAGATTTCGTATTTATTATTAAAGAGCCGATTCTCTGATTTATTTATTGCGGACTACTATGCTCATTTTTTTGTTGTTGTTTCATATATATGGTAAGCGTTTTTACGAAAATCGGGAAAATTAACAATCTTAAATAATTAGTGATTTATAAAGAATCTGAATCTGAATCGGTAATTGTATATATATATATATATATATATATATATATATATATATATATATATATATATATATATATTAGGGATATTCACCATCACCATTAGGACGGGCTCCTTGCCCGGAACAATGTGACTCTTCCTCTACAGAGTTTCCTGTCTTCCATCAGCTGCCTCATATCTTCAAGTCCACAGTTGGCGTCATACGCTATTTGCTTGATATACGTGGCTCTAGGTCGTCCTTTGCTTGCGCGTCCGTGTCGTGGAGTCCATAGTAATACATCACTCACCAATTTATGCTTGCTCCTCAGACAGTGACTGGCAAATCGTAGGTGTCTTTCCATTATAGTATTAGATCTGGCAGGTAAGTTGCCATAAAGTTACTGCTTCGTGGGATAAGGTTGCCAATATATATCTAATATTGTTCGTAGCATACAGGTGTATGTGCTGTCTAGTTTATTTTTTCTTTGATGAGTGTCCTGGTTGTAGCACCGTAAACCATGACAGACTCTACAACTACCCTGAAGAACTGCCTTTTCAGGTTGCTAGTTAGCCACGCACCCTATTCAATGCGGTCCATGCTTTTGAAATGCGAATTTCGATCTCTCTCTCTCTCTCTCTCTCTCTCTCTCTCTCTCTCTCTCTCTGTAGAAACTATGTTGCTGTCCGGATACGTAAACTCAGCGACTTCTTGGAGTGCTGATCTCTTCTTTCACATTGAAAGTCATAAACCTTGTCTTATCCGCATTAATGTGTAGGGATATTGACCGAGTATTAACATTTGAAAAGAAAAATCGCAAATATTCGATCGCTATAATATGTTTTGAACGTGTAAGAACAACTGAAAAGAGTTATATTAAGAATTTCCTGTTGGTGTGATTGAAAAAGTCTTTTAATACATCTATACGTAAATAATCTTTTTACACTGAGATTTTAAACCCGCTTGTTTTTATTATTTGTATTAATATTTATATTACTATTTGTATTACAATTTGTATTATTTGTATTCCAGTTTGTATTACTATTTGTATTATTGAATTACTATTTGTATTATTGTATTACGATTTGTATTATTTGTATTACTGTTTGTATTCTAATTTGTATTACACTTTTTGTATTATTGTATTACTATTTGTATTATTGTATTACTATTTGTATTATTTGTATTACTGTTTGTATTCCAATTTGTATTACTATTTGTATTATTGTATTACTATTTGTATTATTGTATTACTATTTGTATTATTTGTATTACTGTTTGTATTCCAATTTGTATTACTATTTGTATTATTGTATTACTATTTGTATTATTGTATTACTATTTGTATTATTTGTATTACTGTTTGTATTCCAATTTGTATTACTATTTGTATTATTGTATTACTATTTGTATTATTGTATTACGATTTGTATTATTTGTATTACTATTTGTATTATTGTATTACTATTTGTATTATTTGTATTACTATTTGTATTATTTGTATTACTATTTGTATTATTTGTATTACTGTTTGTATTCCAATTTGTATTACTATTTGTATTATTGTATTACTATTTGTATTATTGTATTACTATTTGTATTATTTGTATTACTATTTGTATTATTTGTATTACTGTTTGTACTCCAATTTGTATTACTATTTGTAATATTGTATTACTATTTGTATTATTGTATTACTATTTGTATTATTGTATTACTATTTGTATTATTTGTATTACTATTTGTATTATTGTATTACTATTTGTATTATTTGTATTACTATTTGTAATATTGCATTACTATTTGTATTATTGTATTACTATTTGTATTATTTGTATTACTATTTGTATTATTTGTATTACTATTTGTATTATTGTATTACCATTTGTATTATTGTATTACTATTTGCATTATTTGTATTACTATTTGTATTATTGTATTACTATTTTTATTATTGTATTACTATTTGTATTATTTGTATTACTATTTGTATTATTGTATTACCATTTGTATTATTGTATTACTATTTGTATTATTTGTATTACTATTTGTATTATTTGTATTACTATTTGTATTATTGTATTACTATTTGTATTATTTGTATTACTATTTGTATTATTATATTACCATTTGTATTATTGTATTACCATTTGTATTATTTGTATTACCATTTGTATTATTGTATTACTATTAGTATTACTATTTGTATTATTGTATTACTATTTGTATTATTGTATTACTATTTGTATTATTTGTATTACTATTTGTATTATTTGTATTACTGTTTGTACTCCAATTTGTATTACTATTTGTAATATTGTATTACTATTTGTATTATTGTATTACTATTTGTATTATTGTATTACTATTTGTATTATTTGTATTACTATTTGTAATATTGTATTACTATTTGTATTATTGTATTACTATTTGTATTATTTGTATTACTATTTTTATTATTTGTATTACTATTTGTATTATTTGTATAACCATTTGTATTATTTTATTACTATTTGTATTATTTGTATTACTATTTGTATTATTGTATTACTATTTGTATTATTGTATTACTATTTGTATTATTTGTATTACTATTTTTATTATTTGTATTACTATTTGTATTATTTGTATTACTATTTGTATTATTGTATTACCATTTGTATTATTGTATTACTATTTGTATTATTTGTATTACTATTTGTATTATTGTATTACCATTTGCATTATTGTATTACTATTTGTATTATTTGTATTACTATTTGTATTATTTAATTACAATTTGTATTATTGTATTACTATTTGTATTATTTGTATTACTATTTGTATTATTGTATTACCATTTGCATTATTGTATTACTATTTGTATTATTTGTATTACTATTTGTATTACTGTATTACTATTTGTATTATTTGTATTACTATTTGTATTACTATTTGTATTATTGTATTACCATTTGTATTATTGTATTACTATTTGTATTATTTGTATTACTATTTGTATTACTATTTGTATTATTGTATTACCATTTGTAATATTGTATTACTTATTGTATTATTTGTATTACTATTTGTATTATTTGTATTACTATTTGTATTACTATTTGTATTATTTGTATTCCAATTTGTATTATTATTTGTATTACAATTTGTATTATTGTATTACTATTTGTATTATTTGTATTACTATTTGTAATATTGTATTACTATTTGTATTATTGTATTACTATTTGTAATATTGTCTTACTATTTGTATTATTTGTATTACTATTTGTATTATTGTATTACTATTTGTATTATTTGTATTACTATTTGTATTACTATTTGTTATATTGTATTACTATTTGTATTATTGTATTAGCATTTGTATTATTGTATTACTATTTGTATTATTGTATTACCATTTGTATTTTTTGTATTATTTGTATTACTATTTGTATTATTTGTATTACTATTTGTATTACTATTTGTATTACTGTTTGTATTACTATTTGTATTACTATTTGTATTATTGTATTACCATTTGTATTATTTGTATTACTATTTCTATTACTATTTGTATTATTTGTATTACTATTTGTATTACTGTTTGTATTACTATTTGTATTATTGTATTACCATTTGTATTATTTGTATTACTATTTGTATTACTATTTGTATTATTTGTATTACTGTTTGTATTACTGTCCGTATTACTATTTGTATTATTGTATTACCATTTGTATTATTTGTATTACTATTTGTATTCCAATTTGTATTACTATTTGTATTATTGTATTACTATTTGTATTATTTATATTACTATTTGTATTACTATTTGTCATATTGTATTACTATTTGTATTATTGTATTAGCATTTGTATTATTGTATTACTGTTTGTACTATTGTATTACCATTTGTATTATTTGTATTACTATTTGTATTACTATTTGTATTATTTGTATTACTATTTGTATTACTATTTGTATTACTGTTTGTATTACTATTTGTATTACTATTTGTATTATTGTATTACCATTTGTATTATTTGTATTACTATTTGTATTACTATTTGTATTATTTGTATTACTGTTTGTATTACTATTTGTATTATTGTATTACCATTTGTATTATTTGTATTACTATTTGTATTACTATTTGTATTATTTGTATTACTATTTGTATTACTGTTTGTATTATTATTTCTATTATTGTATTACCATTTGTATTATTTGTATTAATATTTGTATTCCAATTTGTATTACTATTTGTATTAGTGTATTACTATTTGTATTATTGTATTACTATTTTAATTATTGTATTACCATTTGTATTATTTGTATTACTATTTGTATTACTATTTGTATTATTTTTATTACTGTTTGTATTCCAATTTGTATTACTATTTGTATTATTGTATTGCTATTTGTATTATTTGTATTACTATTTGTAATAATTGTATTACTATTTGTATTACCATTTTTATTATTTGTATTACTATTTGTATTATTGTATTACTATTTGTATTATTTGTATTACTATTTGTATTATTTGTATTACTATTTGTATTATTTGTATTACTGTTTGTATTATTATTTGTATTATTTGTATTACTGTTTGTATTATTATTTGTATTATTTGTATTACTATTTGTATTATTTGTTTTACTATTTGTATTATTGTATTACTATTTGTATTATTTGTATGACTGTTTGTATTCCAATTTGCATTACGATTTGTTTTACTATTTGTATTTTTTGTATTAATATTTGTATTATTGTATTACTATTTGTATTATTGTATTACTATTTGTATTATTGTATTACTATTTGTATTATTTGTATTACTATTTGTATTATTGTATTACTATTTGTATTATTGTATTAATATTTGTATTATTGTATTAATATTTGTATTATTGTATTACCATTTGTATTATTTGTATTACTATTTGTATTACTATTTGTGATTACTATTTGTATGATTTGTATTAATATTTGTATTCCAATTTGTAATTCTATTTGTATTAGTTTTTGTATTATTTGTATTACTGGTTGTATTACTATTTTTATTATTGTATTACCATTTGTATTATTTGTATTGTTATTTATATTATTATATTTTTTGTATTGCTATTTGTTTTATTTGTATTACAATTTAATTACTATTTATATTATTGTATTAACATTTGTATTATTTGTATTACTATTTGTATTACTATTTTTATTATTGTATTACAATTTGTATTATTTGTATAACTATTTCTATTATTTGTATTACTATTTGTATTATTTGTATTACTATTTGTTTTATTGTATTACCATTTGTATTATTTGTATTACTATTTGTATTATTTGTATTACAATTTGTATTATTGTATTACTATTTGTATTATTGTATTACCATTTGTATTATTTGTATTACTATTTGTATTATTGTATTACTATTTTTATTATTTGTATTACCATTTGTATGATTGTATTACTATTTGTATTATTTGTATTACTATTTGTATGATTGTATTACTATTTGTATTATTGTATTCCTATTTGTATTATTGTATTACTATTTGTATTATTTGTATTACTATTTGTATTATTTGTATTACTGTTTGTATTATTGTATTACCATTTGTATTATTGTATTACTATTTGTATTATTTGTATTACTATTTGTATTATTGTATTACCATTTGTATTATTGTATTACTATTTGTATTATTTGTATTACCATTTGTATTATTGTATTACTATTTGTATTATTGGTATTACTATTTGTATTATTGTATTACTATTTGTATTATTGTATTACTATTTGTATTATTTGTATTACTATTTGTATTATTTGTATTACTGTTTGTACTCCAATTTGTATTACTATTTGTAATATTGTATTACTATTTGTATTATTGTATTACTATTTGTATTATTTTAATACTATTTGTATTATTTGTATTACTATTTGTAATGTTGTATTACAATTTGTATTATTTGTATTACTATTTGTAATATTGTATTACTATTTGTATTATTGTATTACAATTTGTATTATTTATTACTATTTGTATTATTTGTATTACTATTTGTATTATTTGTATTACTATTTGTATTATTTGTATTACCATTTGTATTATTGTATTACTATTTGTATTATTTGTATTACTATTTGTATTATTGTATTACTATTTGTGTTATTGTATTACTATTTGTATTATTTGTATTACTATTTGTATTATTTATATTACTATTTGTATTATTTGTATTACTATTTGTATTATTGTATTACCATTTGTATTATTGTATTACTATTTGTATTATTTGTATTACTATTTGTATTATTGTATTACCATTTGTATTATTGTATTACTATTTGTATTATTTGTATTACTATTTGTATTATTGTATTACTATTTGTATAATTTGTATTACTATTTGTATTATTGTATTACTATTTGTATTATTTGTATTACTATTTGTATTACTGTATTACTATTTGTATTATTTGTATTACTATTTGTATTATTGTATTAGCATTTGTATTATTGTATTACTGTTTGTATTATATGTATTACTATTTGTATTACTATTTGTATTATTGTATTACCATTTGTATTATTGTATTACTTATTGTATTATTTGTATTACTATTTGTATTATTTGTATTACTATTTATATTACTATTTGTATTATTTGTATTCCAATTTGTATTATTATTTGTATTACTATTTGTATTATTGTATTACTATTTGTATTATTTGTATTACTATTTGTAATATTGTATTACTATTAGTATTATTGTATTACTATTTGTATTATTGTATTACTATTTGTATTATTTGTATTACTATTTGTATTATTGTATTACTATTTGTATTATTTGTATTACTATTTGTATTACTATTTGTTATATTGTATTACTATTTGTAATATTGTATTAGCATTTGTATTATTGTATTACTATTTGTATTATTGTATTATAATTTGTATTATTTGTATTACTATTTGTATTACTATTTGTATTATTTGTATTACTATTTGTATTACTATTTGTATTACTGTTTGTATTACTATTTATATTACTATTTGTATTATTGTATTACCATTTGTATTATTTGTATTACTATTTGTATTACTATTTGTATTATTTGTATTACTATTTGTATTACTGTTTGTATTACTATTTGTATTATTTTATTATCATTTGTATTATTTGTATTACTATTTGTATTATTATTTGTATTACTATTTGTATTACTGTTTGTATTACTATTTGTATGATTGTATTACCATTTGTATTATTTGTATTACTATTTGTATTCCAATTTGTATTACTATTTGTATTATTGTATTACTATTTGTATTATTGTATTACTATTTGTATTATTGTATTACCATTTGTATTATTTGTATTACTATTTGTATTACTATTTGTATTATTTGTATTACTATTTGTATTACTGTTTGTATTACTATTTGTATTATTGTATTACCATTTGTATTATTTGTATTAATATTTGTATTCCAATTTGTATTACTATTTGTATTATTGTATTACTATTTGTATTATTGTATTACTATTTGTATTATTGTATTACCATTTGTATTATTTGTATTACTATTTGTATTACTATTTGTATTATTTGTATTACTGTTTGTATTCCAATTTGTATTACTATTTGTATTATTGTATTGCTATTTGTATTATTTGTATTACTATTTGTATTATTTGTATTACTATTTGTATTACGATTTGTATTATTTGTATTACTATTTGTATTATTGTATTACTATTTGTATTATTTGTATTACTATTTGTATTATTTGTATTACTATTTGTATCATTAGTATTACTGTTTGTATTATTATTTGTATTATTTGTATTACTGTTTGTATTATTATTGTATTATTTGTATTACTATTTGTAATATTTTTTTTTACTATTTGTATTATTGTATTACTATTTGTATTATTTGTATTACTGTTTGTATTCCAATTTGCATTACGATTTGTTTTACTGTTTGTATTTTTTGTATTACTATTTGTATTATTGTATTACTATTTGTATTATTGTATTACTATTTGTATTATTTGTATTACTATTTGTATTATTGTATTACTATTTGTATTATTGTATTACTATTTGTATTATTGTATTACTATTTGTATTACTATTTGTGATTACTATTTGTATGATTTGTATTAATATTTTTATTCCAATTTGTATTTCTATTTGTAGTAGTTTTTGTATTATTTGTATTACTGGTTGTATTACTATTTTTATTATTTGTATTGTTATGTCTATTATTATATTTTTTGTATTGCTATTTGTTTTATTTGTATTACAATTTAATTACTATTTATATTATTGTATTAACATTTGTATTATTTGTATTACTATTTGTATTACTATTTTTATTATTGTATTACCATTTGTATTATTTGTATTACTATTTGTATTGTTTGTATTACTATTTGTATTATTTGTATTACTATTTGTTTTATTGTATTACCATTTGTATTATTTGTATTACTATTTGTATTATTTGTATTACCATTTGTATTATTTGTATTACCATTTGTATTATTTGTAGTACTATTTGCATTATTTGTATTACTATTTGTATTATTGTATTACCATTTGTATTATTTGTATTACTATTTCTATTATTTGTATTACTATTTGTATTATTTGTATTACTATTTGTTTTATTGTATTACCATTTGTATTATTTGTATTACTATTTGTATTATTTGTATTACTATTTGTATTATTTGTATTACTATTTGTTTTATTGTATTACCATTTGTATTATTTGTATTACTATTTGTATTATTTGTATTACCATTTGTATTATTGTATTACTATTTGTATTATTGTATTACCATTTGTATTATTTGTATTACTATTTGTATTATTTGTGTTACTATTTTTTTTTGTATTACCTTTTGCATTACTATTTGTATTATAATTTGTATTACTTGTATTACTATTTGTATTATTGTATTACGATTTGTATTATCGTGTTACTATTTTTATTATTGTGTTACTAGTTTTATTATTGTGTTACTATTTGCATTATTGTATTACTATTTGTATTATTGTATTATCATTTGTATTATTGTATTACTATTTATATTACTATTTGT
Organism: Euprymna scolopes; assembly: GCF_053919585.1. Taxonomy (NCBI): domain Eukaryota; kingdom Metazoa; phylum Mollusca; class Cephalopoda; order Sepiida; family Sepiolidae; genus Euprymna; species Euprymna scolopes. The sequence continues at coordinate 66,271,499 of NC_136492.1, forward strand.
ATTACTGTTTGTATTATTTGTATTACTATTTTTTTTTATTACCTTTAGCATTACTATTTGTATTTCTATGTGTATTACTATTTGTATTATTGTATTACTATTTGTATTATTGTATTACCATTTGTATTATTTGTATTACTATTTGTATTACTATTTGGGGTACCATTTGTATTATTTGTATTACTATTTTTGTTTTTGTATTACCTTTTGCATTACTATTTGTATTTATATTTGTATTACTATTTGTATTATAATTTGTATTACTATTTGTATTACTATTTGTATTACTGTTTGTATTATTGTATTACTATTTTTATTTTTGTATTACCTTTTGCATTACTATGTGTATTTCTATTTGTATTACTATTTGTATTATTGTATTACCATTTGTATTAGTGTATTACTATTTGTATTATTGTATTACTATTTGTATTACTATTTGTATTACCATTTGTATTATTTGTATTACTATTTTTATTTTTGTATTACCTTTTGCATTACTATTTGTATTTCTATTTGTATTACTATTTGTATTATAATTTGTATTACTATTTGTATTAATATTTATATTAGTTGTATTACTATTTGTATTATTTGTATTACTATTTGTATTATTGTATTACTATTTGTATTATTGTATTACTATTTGTATTATTGTATCACCATTTGTATTATTGTATTACTATTTGTATTATTGTATTACTATTTGTATTATTGTATTACTATTTGTATTATTGTATCACCATTTGTATTATTGTATTACTATTTGTATTATTGTATTACTATTTGTATTACTATTTGTATTACTGTTTGTATTATTGTATTACTATTTGTATTATTGTATTACTATTTGTATTACTATTTGTATTATTTGTATTACTATTTGTATTATTGCATTACTATTTGTGTTATTGTATTACTATTTGTATTATTTGTATTACTATTTGTATTATTAGTATTAATATTTGTAATATTGTATTACTATTTGTATTTTTTGTATTACTATTTGTATTACTATTTGTTTATTTGTATTACTTTTTGTATAATAATTTGTATTACGATTTGTTTATTGTATTACTATTAGTATTTATACTTGTATTACTATTTGCATTATTGTATTATTTGTATTACTATGTGTATTACTCCAACTATAGGTCCTATGTTAAATGTTATTCTCACCTTTAGGTGGATGTCTTTTATCCGGTCACGACAGACCGAACAAGAGCAAGCTACTCCTAATGATTAAATAAAATGGTATTGATTGAAATGCGTGCAGATTACAGAGTTTGACAAGATGCACCTGAAAAAGATCGAATATTTTATCAGCCGAAACATTGTGAAAATAATAGTCAAGCTAAGAAAAGTAATCCATATAATCTGAATAATACACATGATAGTCTTCAATAGAAAAAAATGTCAAATAATAACTTTTGCCATCACAGCAGTCCACAGTTTGTAGATGAATGAAATACAACAAACAAGTAAGGTGTGATGGTGTTTGTATCAGAATGCGTAGAATTGCTCCAGAAAGACAACGTCCATACAAAACAGCGATTCTCGAATCTCAGCATTGACCAGAGAGAGAGAGAGAGAGAGAGAGAGAGAGAGAGAGAGAGAGAGAGAGAGAGAGACAGACAGACAGACAGACAGAGACAGACAGAGACAGACAGAGACAGAGACAGAGAAAAAGACACAGAGAGAAAGAAATAGAGAGGGAGAGAGACATAGAGAGAGACAATGAGAGAGACAGAGAGAGGGAAAGAAAAAGAGAGAGATAGGCAGAGAGAAAGACAGAGACAGAGAAAGAAAGAGAGAGGAATTGAGGGAGAGAGAGAAAGAGAGAGAGAGAGAGAGAGAGAGAGAGAAAGGGAGAGAGAGAAAGGTTTGCTGAACACTACCGGCGGCTAAATATAAAAGGCATCAGCGATGTTCTTTGATCGATGCCAAAACAAAGATATAGCTCAGTGGATAGACCGCACAGAACCTACACCAGTCAACTAAGTGAAGACTCACAATGCATCCATAAAGACCTACCAGGTGTTTAGGAGGATAGAGTGAGATGGCGTGCCCGGGAAAGAATCAGAAAGATCCGTGACAACCACGACAGATACTAAATCTGCGTGCATTTGTGCTCTTCGTCATTTTTCATGATTGGGTCTGAAACTTGACTGAATTTTGTTCGTTCAATGACATATCTCACGTTTTATATATTTTAGTTTATGAGTTCGAGACAAAGAATTCATAGTTAAGAAATCGTTTCATACATGTATACGGATTTACTGCATCCGCACATGTTTATATGTATATTATGATTCTCGATTTCATGTTTTATTACAATTGATAATCTTATACATTGTAAATCATACACCTCACTTTATAACGATAATTAACGTACATATGTCACAATAAGAATAAATGGTGCTAGTGCATTGTACGAACCGGTAGACAGAAATTGTGCATGTTACTAATATGATCTTTCGTAAACCTGCACTTATTGTTTTATATTTTTTAAATAGTATTTTCAAGTTAAAGTCAATTTCTACAATATTTTTGTTTATTAATTTGTTAGGTGAAAGTTCGGAATATTGATTGAAATTGTCGGACTGACTTCCTCATTTTGGTCATTATAGACACAACGTTTCGGCCGTTTTGCCCCCCGGCCTTCATCAGGTGTTTTGTATCGAACTGGGGAACCGTTTGTTAGGAGTCTCGAACCTAACCCTTTATTATTATTACGGGGGTACCGTGTTCGGGCTTCAGCTAGGCTCTGGGAAATAGTTGCTGATTCTCTGTTTTGAATGTTACTTTTCACTGCCTTCGTTCAGACTTGAGCTCAGCACCTTTGAATAACTGTAAACTTTGATACAACGTCTAGGACCACTCGGCCATATGTCAATATGACAATTCTTAGTTGGTTTTTGTTAATGTTAAACCTATGTTGTTATTCAAAGTTTTCTCTCTCTATCAGAGGTGTCCAAATTGAATTCAGCTCTATGCTTGGTTTGCTCAGTAGGTTGTTATGTCCGAGCATGTGAGCTGTTTCTTTAAGAAAAAAAAATACAGACAATTACCAAGTTCAGAATAGTTTCAAAATATCCTACCCTTCCTATGTTAAGGATTACTTTCTAAAAATAAGGTTGTCTCAAAAGTTCGTAAACATGTAATTTTATTTTTCCAAGACTTTCTGCAATCGATCTGCAAGCTTTCGGATTTGGTCAAAGTACTATTCAGCCGGCTTCGAATCAAAGACGTCTTAACACACTCCCTCGACTTTATGAAACAAGTTGAATCGGCAGCCCCTCAGAAAGTGTTGGATTGAGCGGAAAAGGACGTAATCTAATGGAGCACCGTCAGAACTGTATGCTGGATGTGATAGAACTTCAAGACCGTCGTCTTTGTCTTCATAGCGGTGTGTGGTTTGGCATGGTCCTGTTGCATCAGAGCGTGCTTTCGGGAAATCATACTCGGGTACTTTTGCTTCAACGCTTCAGTTATTCACAGTAAAGTTCGGTACAGATTGAACGATCATTCGGAACCAACTCAAAAATGCACGATTCCTTCAAAGTTCCACCAAACGCACAACATAATTTTCTTGCCGAATCGATCTTGTTTTGAAACCGACGGTGTCTCTTGCCTTTTCTGAACCCATCGTTTGTCTCGATTGCTCTGCGCCAGATAGACCTATTTCCCGTCCGCTTGCAAATTCATTCACAATTAAATAACTTGGATGTTTCTATAAATTATCGCTATTAATAAGTAAACTATTTATTAAAAGAGCATAATTTAATCTTAGACACATGTTAACTCTGTCACACCATAGGAAGCAAAACCTACAATAATTAATACATATGATCAGTCAATAAATTGCATAACAAAAATACATATAATCAGTTAATAAATTACATAACAAAATACATATAATCAGTCAATAAATTGCATAACAAAAATACATATAATCAGTCAATAAATTACATAACAAAATACATATAATCAGTCAATAAATTACATAACAAAATACATATAATCAGTCGATAAATTACATAACAAAATACATATAATCAGTCAATTAATTACATAACAAAAATACATATAATCAGTCAATAAATTACATAACAAAATACATATAATCAGTCAATAAATTGCATAACAAAAATACATATAATCAGTCAATAAATTACATAACAAAATACATATAATCAGTCAATAAATTACATAACAAAATACATATAATCAGTCAATAAATTACATAACAAAATACATATAATCAGTCAATAAATTACATAACAAAAATACATAATTACATAACAAAAATACATATAATCAGTCAATAAATTACATAACAAAATACACATAATCAGTCAATAAATTACATAACAAAATACATATAATCATTCAATAAATTACATAACAAAATACATATAATCAGTCAATAAATTACATAACAAAATACATATAATCAGTCAATAAATTACATAACAAAAATACATATAATCAGTCAATAAATTACATAACAAAATACATATAATCAGTCAATAAATTACATAACAAAATAAATATAATCAGTCAATAAATTACATAACAAAAATACATATAATCAGTCAATAAATTACATAACAAAAATACATATAATCAGTCAATAAATTGCATAACAAAATAAATATAATCAGTCAATAAATTACATAACAAAATACATATAATCAGTCAATAAATTACATAACAAAATACATATAATCAGTCAATAAATTACATAACAAAAATACATATAATCAGTCAATAAATTACATAACAAAATAAATATAATCAGTCAATAAATTACATAACAAAAATACATATAATCAGTCAATAAATTACATAACAAAAATACATATAATCAGTCAATAAATTACATAACAAAAATAAATATAATCAGTCAATAAATTACATAACAAAAATACATATAATCAGTCAATAAATTACATAACAAAATAAATATAATCAGTCAATAAATTACATAACAAAAATACATATAATCAGTCAATAAATTACATAACAAAAATACATATTATCAGTCAATAAATTACATAACAAAAAATACATATAATCAGTCAATAAATTACATAACAAAAATACATATAATCAGTCAATAAATTACATAACAAAATACATATAATCAGTCAATAAATTGCATAACAAAATACATATAATCAGTCAATTAATTACATAACAACAATACATATAATCAGTCAATAAATTACATACCAACAATACATAAAATCAGTCAATAAATTACATAACAAAAATACATATAATCAGTCAATAAATTACATAACAAAATACATATAATCAGTCAATAAATTGCATAACAAAAATACATATAATCAGACAATAAATTACATAACAAAATACATATAATCAGTCAATAAATTACATAACAAAATACATATAATCAGTCAATAAATTACATAACAAAATACATATAATCAGTCAATAAATTGCATAACAAAAATACATATAATCAGTCAATAAATTGCATAACAAAAATACATATAATCAGTCAATAAATTACATAACAAAATACATATAATCAGTCAATAAATTACGTAACAAAATACACATAATCAGTCAATAAATTACGTAACAAAAATACATATAATCAGTCAATAAATTACGTAACAAAAATACATATAATCAGTCAATTAATTACATAACAAAAGTAATATAATCAGTCAATAAATTGCATAACAAAAATACATATAATCAGTCAATAAATTACATAACAAAATACATATAATCAGTCAAATAATTACGTAACAAAAATACATATAATCAGTCAATAAATTGCATAACAAACATACATATAATCAGTCAATAAATTACATAACAAAATACATATAATCAGTCAATAAATTACATAACAAAAATACATATAATCAGTCAATAAATTACATAACAAAAATACATATAATCAGTCAATAAATTACATAACAAAATACATATAATCAGTCAATAAATTACATAACAAAAATACATATAATCAGTCAATAAATTACATAACAAAGATACATATAATCAGTCAATAAATTGCATAACAAAAATACATATAATCAGTCACTAAATTGCATAACAAAAATACATATAATCAGTCAATAAATTACATAACAAAAATACATATAATCAGTCAATAAATTACATAACAAAATACATATAATCAGTCAATAAATTACATAACAAAAATACATATAATCAGTCAATAAATTGCATAACAAAAATACATATAATCAGTCAATAAATTGCATAACAAAAATACATATAATCAGTCAATAAATTACATAACAAAATACATATAATCAGTCAATAAATTACATAACAAAATACATATAATCAGTCAATAAATTACATAACAAAAATACATATAATCAGTCAATAAATTACATAACAAAAATACATATAATCAGTCAATAAATTACATAACAAAATACATATAATCAGTCAATAAATTGCATAACAAAATACATATAATCAGTCAATTAATTACATAACAACAATACATATAATCAGTCAATAAATTACATACCAACAATACATAAAATCAGTCAATAAATTACATAACAAAAATACATATAATCAGTCAATAAATTACATAACAAAATACATATAATCAGTCAATAAATTGCATAACAAAAATACATATAATCAGACAATAAATTACATAACAAAATACATATAATCAGTCAATAAATTACATAACAAAATACATATAATCAGTCAATAAATTACATAACAAAATACATATAATCAGTCAATAAATTGCATAACAAAAATACATATAATCAGTCAATAAATTGCATAACAAAAATACATATAATCAGTCAATAAATTACATAACAAAATACATATAATCAGTCAATAAATTACGTAACAAAATACACATAATCAGTCAATAAATTACGTAACAAAAATACATATAATCAGTCAATAAATTACGTAACAAAAATACATATAATCAGTCAATTAATTACATAACAAAAGTAATATAATCAGTCAATAAATTGCATAACAAAAATACATATAATCAGTCAATAAATTACATAACAAAATACATATAATCAGTCAATTAATTACATAACAAAATACATATAATCAGTCAATAAATTGCATAACAAACATACATATAATCAGTCAATAAATTACATAACAAAATACATATAATCAGTCAATAAATTACATAACAAAATACATATAATCAGTCAATAAATTACATAACAAAAATACATATAATCAGTCAATAAATTACATAACAAAATACATATAATCAGTCAATAAATTACATAACAAAATACATATAATCAGTCAATAAATTACATAACAAAAATACATATAATCAGTCAATAAATTACATAACAAAATACATATAATCAGTCAATAAATTACATAACAAAATACATATAATCAGTTAATAAGTTACATAACAAAAATACATATAATCAGTCAATAAATTACATAACAAAAGTAATATAATCAGTCAATAAATTACATAACAAAAATACATTCATGTCATTTCAGTTACACATCCATTCTAGAATTATAACGGCCATATTTATTAAAAAAAAGACTATTAATTACATCATATCTCTAATTTTTTTTTAATATTACATGACATTTAAAAAACATGCTGTCTTCAAAATGCTATAACTTTTTTTTATTAATGGTATGTTATTTTCTTGGATTTTTTCATCCAGAAATAGCTTACAATAAAAATGAAACGTTGATGGACATATAATTCGGTTTGTTGCTTTTTCATCTCATTCTCTATATTTTATGCATTTCTATAAAATTTTATGTAAACATTTTCAGTATTTACTTTGACAGTGCTCGATACATAAGCAGAGCCAGGTAGTAAGTTTTGAAATATCCTGACGAAGTCTCACAATGATGAATTGCAGAAAATTATATGTAGCTTAATTGCCTATATATAAATTTTCAAAACGTACTGTATATATATATATATATATATATATATATATATATATATATATATATATATATATAGTAAGTTATGAAAATATATATGCCAATAAAGCTACATAGAATATTCTGCGTTTCATTCTCGTGAGAAGTCGTCAGGCTTATCAATGAAACTGTGTAGCTTAGTTGCTATATATATATTTTCATCACTTACTGCCTAGGTCTACCCATGTATTCAGCACTGTTGAAGTAAATACTGAAAATTTACGCATAGAACTAGATCTTCGTATACTAATTTATGTGATTAAAAATAGTTGTCATATATATATATATATATATATATATATATATATATATATATATGACAACTATTTTAGTTATTTTAGTCTGCCTTGTTCATTCATATCACGCTCTTTCTAAGCAAATGTAGTGAAATTCGTTTTTGATACGATTAATAAACTTACATTATTCAAACGAAAGATTGTATTCCGATCCATAGATCACTGGACAAATTCAAAGAGGATTTAGGTCATTTCATTCTATTGAGGTCAGACACACCCTATACATTGCTGTGCTTCTTTAACCATCAACTGTGACGAGGCAGGGTAGTCCAGACTTGATTCACGTCAGTGCATTCCGTATGACTTGACATTCAATGCGCAGTCAGTACGAAGAATGATCTAATGTCGAAGACGCTATGGCCGCATCATTCTATTGAGTAAAACCGACCTAAGTTTACACCCAAGAGCACACACACACACACACACACACACACACACACACATATATATATATATATATATATATAATTATGTGCGTGTATGTGTACGTGTGTGTGTGTGTGTGTGTGTTTGCTTAAGAGTGTTTGCAATGCGGTGGAGGTCGGAGCGATGAAAAAAAAGAAAGACAAAACAGTTGAGAAAGAAAATAAAAGTGATATCCTTCTTCAATAAAACTTATTTATTCATTTTTCAATGTACTATATATCTTTCTTTTACTATTTCATAGAGTACAGAAGAATGGGAAATATTGTACCCGCCCCCGAAGAATAAAAAAACGGAATTGTTTTTTTTTGAAAAGGAAGGCGTTTGTCATCTGTCAGCACACGTCCTTCACCGAACTACAAACAGTCTTATATATAACATACCTGCATGCAATGACTCAGGCAACTTACCATATACATATACATATTAATTAATATAGCATGTACCACTAGTGTCTGATAGTAAAATTATGTTTATTCACACAAAATATTATAATAAGCTCTGTTCAACTAGGATTGATCCTCTTTAAGAGAATTATAATAAGCTGTCAAATTTAGCATAACGCAATATATCGACATCTCTCGTTAAACACTACTTGACTAACTTTCTTTATTTTCTGCTTTTCTTAGCATTGTATGCATAGAACTTAATACTCGTCTGTTTCTTGTGATAATACTGGTCAACAACAAATTTGTTGTCTGTGTTTTTCAGCCGATTTAGAATGAATCTGATACGCCGAATCCAGAAATCACGTTGGTTTTGATTAATTTAGTCTCGTTTTTGAGATATGGCCACATCTTGACTGGAAATCATATTTACAAGAAGTAATTAGGCTCGATAGTTATGGGCGATTATGTCGTAAATCTTCGAAATCTTTCAATAATTGGTGCTCACCATACACGAAGAATGACTGTCCTGTGCGGGTGGAATTGGCGCCTTACAAAGAAAGGAACGTCATCAACAACCGCTGCACACCAAGCTTAGCTTAATCAAGCGGTTCATCAAGGTTCTGAACAAGGATGATGAGAGCTTCACTTGCGCAGCTTTTCCAGCATTGACCGTGGAAAAGTTGAAAGTTGGCATCTTTGATTGTTCTCAGATCCGGCAGCTCATCAAAGATCCAGTGTTCAAGGATGTAAGCTTCCATCAAGACCTGGAAAAGACAGAGATTAGGTATCAGAGTCGCTAAGACGCATTCACGATAATTGATCACTGTTGGATTCTGAGGAGAAACCTCCCTGTCGCTGAGCATTCCAGGAGTTCGAAGAAACGGAAGTTCAAGCCCTGAAGTTAGAACAATAGTGAAACAACATGTACTTACCTTTATCAATGCCCACCATTCAGTTTATGATAATCGATGTTTCTATCAGATAATCGATCTACGTTGTTGGCAAAACGTGTTTTCAATGCGGTGGAGGTCGTCTTTAAAAAAACATATTTAGGATGATATGTGTTGACAAAAATCAACTGATAATGGGACGAAAATGTAATCGATTTTGTCAGAAGATTTAGCCTTTTTAAAATCAACTTAGCGCAAAAACCTGACTGGATGGAAAAAAAGGATGTAATTTCCTGATTCATCAGTGCAAAAATACCCAAATCAGTCGTAAAAATCTAGACAGCATTAAAAAGTAAAACAACTGTTTTGCAAGAGTAATTTTTGGTTCCGTAGGGGTTAAATACCGAACTGCAGAATAAAAGATAATTCTGTGATTAGGTTCAGTATTCTTCGACCATTAGTAGTCACTTCCTACACTAATGATTGCAGAGACTCGGCTATTTAGGTTGCTGTTTGTCTTTCAGTCTGGGGCATTTATCCTAGCTACTCCTAAATTACCCCCGCTTCCAAGCCTTGTCTCTCCTCTTTAGTGTGAGGGTGGACTAATGTTATTGCTTACTGCCTAAGATGCTTCGATCATGAAATGCCGACGGGAATGCCGAGGTAATTTATAATAAGCTCGAGTACTACTCTTTAAGGTACGCTGGCTTAATTCTTCCCATCGTCCCTCCTTACGTCACATCTTGCCACAGTGGAATAGAAGTAAATACTCAGTCTCAACAGACTGTTATGTAGCTGTTAAGGCTTTGTGAGAATACCGAAATAAGAATATCTTAAAATAGAAATAGAACTAGCAAGAATGCGGAACATGAAAACATTGGTAACTCTTGTAGCATTTTGAAGACTCGAATTACATACGAAACGTTCAAATAAGCGAATAGAAAATACCTCTGAACACACATGTAGTAAAAACTGAATTGAAATTAACGATTTTGCACGCACAAGTTCCTATGTGTCGAGGGCACGTCTTCAAAATGTGTCCGACGTGGGTTTGTTGCTGTCAAGCTCAATCCAAGAGTGTTCACCTTCCTATGACTTACCTTTCCTTTAAGAAGGGTTAGGGTTAGGGTTAGGGTTAGGGTTAGGGTTTATTGCTAATTACTTAAGCGCCCTTACTAGTGAATACCGCCGGGGCTGTTTGGAAATCTTTTGTCGGTTAGAGCGCTAATTTTAGTGCTCTGTCGTTTAAAATTAAATACATAGCTTGGCGCCTAACCTATTGTAGACGTAAATAAAGTAAGTGTTAGAAAACGCGATATTTAAATTTTGCTTTTAATAAGTCACACTGAGAGAAAAAAAATCTAATCGCTAATCTGGCAGATTAAACGGGCGTATCTTATTCTAGATGCGGCAAGCCTTCCCTATAAGACACGCTGTTCAAACGCTGATTTGTCACGCTACAGGTAAAATATGTTTTATTAGATTTATTTTATTTACGTCTGTGACAGGTTAAGCACCAAGCCATGGGTTTAGTTTAGCCCTTTGGTAAGGAGCAAAGCATAGAATCAATTCTGGTACTATTTTGTCATTTGATTGTCGGCCAGAGTGCTATTCTCCTAATGTGCTGACTTTTAACAGCCACACATGGCCTTGTGTCTAACCTTGTAGAAAGGGAGATAAATAAATACACTGTAGAAATAATTTGCATGTGTGTGTATGCAGTGCAAATGACATGTTCGTATGTTTCTGGGAAAGGCCCGGACGGACAAGTGTCTCCACTTGATTGGCCCGTTAGACAAGACTGCGTGATTATACCTAAAAGAATAGATAAGTACGTAGGATTCAAGTATCCTATTATCCGGTCGACATGCAACGTCACCAATTAAAACCGGATTTAATCGCGATTACAAAAGCGGCTATAATGAATCCACTTTACGTAACTGCAGTGTTTATCGTTCAGTTGATAATTGCGCGACAATGACTTGAAGTTTCAGAGCTTCAGTTGTTTTAATAATTATTGCTTTATGCTCTTATTTATAATTGCCCAAATTGCAGCGTTCGGCATATCTATCTAGTACAGTTAGATATTCTTATTTAGCAGTTGGATATGCGAGAATTCCATAATCAAACAAGCGTTTCACATCGCACCACTATGTACTCTAATAAAATCCAATAAATTTAATTCTTGTACAATGCGCTGTTTTTGAGAGGAAAGGATGTTCCCATGTTGCTTGACTAGTTAATAACAATTCATTAAGGAGAGAAACTACTCGAGGCAATTGGTTAATGAGGTGGTTGTATTTCAGCTACATAATGGATATTGAGAGGACCAATGTAATCTATTTCAGGACAACATATTCTCTTCTCGGTAGCCTCTCTCGTAAAGAAGAGACGTTGCTAGCCCCTATTCACTGAATCAATATGTTCATGGTAGGTACTCGACTGAGCTACATAGCTCGTTATCTCTATAAAACGTGCATAAGGACTCGCCTAGCCACAACCACAGCAGAAGGTTTGCCATAAGTATATATATATATATATATATATATATATATATATATATATATATATATGAAGAGAGTGAGAGAGAGAGAAAGAGAGGGGGGGGAAGAAGGGGAGCATAAAGACTCAAGACTTACCGGGAGTGCATGAAGATCGACACAAATGTTCTACATTTATAATGCATTTATTTTCATCGAAATCAATGAAATCGCCCATTTTCAATCAAATTGATTACTTGCCTGCTCTAGTCGAGGACCCAACGCAGTGCATCGGGCGAATGCTTTACATACCTCTCCGCAGTGACTTAATCCATGATACTGCCATCTCTTATATGGTATTGCCATCCAGTGGCGGTCACTGTTTGTCACTGGCGGTTAAGATGGTGATTGACAATTGTGTTCAGGTAGTTACTATCACTTCTTGTTAACAAGAACTGGAAGGGAACTTGCAGGTAAATCGCCTGACTTTTATTGTCGCACACTGTTAGCGAGTGGTAGACATCGTCATCCATAGTGGTCATTCTTCATTTATGTTGCCTACTGTCACTTCATGGCGCTGTCGGGGGCTGGTGTTTCGAGTCGATTACTGCTGTTTTATGCGGTAACTGCTGTTTTGATGTGGTTACTCGCGAGTATGGACATTTACTCGCGAGTACTGATTTTTACCTGGATCCCTTAAGAATTTTCGTTAACTGGTCGTATACGTCTCTTAAAGGCGACCATAACCAATGTCGTGTTTTGTTTCAAGCTTGAGAAAACCAAAGAACATTCTTGTAACCTTTTTACGCAGGTTTGATTTGCTGTATTGGTGGAGATGCGTGCTTATACTTATGCAGAATACCGACCGTGCTATATTTTACCTATGATGTTCAATCTAAATGTGATTTTAGCGGTATTGTTTTTGCATCAAAATGTTAGTTGAAAGTATCGAGTCAGGACAAAACGTAGGAACGTATATATTGTTGTGTATCGTTCGTTAGAGTCGAAGTTATTGCTTGTCCTATTATTATTATAGTTTTTTTAACTGTTCGAAACTACCTCAACCGTTATTCCATTATTCCACTAAATGTACGTATAGTCGGCGTATTCATTGTAGTTTTAGTCGCCGTTCACTGTAGCGGGCGAAAAAAAAACTTGATATGTGTAATGTGAAGATCGTAAAACTAAATACAAGTGTAAAAACATTTTGTCTGTAGAATTAGCAAAAATAAAATTACGAAACTTGCTCCGATACCGTTTTATTAAATTGTTCAATGAAAATACTGAATAGGTTTAAATCGTACAGTGTGTAAATAAAACCATGTTACGTGACAAATTTTGTATCTGCGTTTTGTTAAATTATGAGTTTATATGTGAAAAAAAAGAAACATCAAATCAAAAGTAGGAAAAGTTAGAACAAGAATTTTGCCTGGTCAAACTATTCGAAAGCGACATTGCGAAAGTTTTTTTCTCCGGTGTCAGTTTTAAAAATATGTGTGCTTATGTTCAATTTCTGTAAAAAAAAAAAAAAAAAAAAAAATGAATCTGTTAATTTTTGGGAAGGATAAACTGTTTAAAAAAAGTCCAAATTCGCGAAATTTGTCTTGAAAAAGGAAATTATGGCAACCCTGGACAAAAATAAGAGAGTGACTCCCTTTTATATAATCTCGTTTTCGAATATCATTATAAAAATATATGATCATTGTTGTAATGGTGTGAAAAAGGAACTCGTAGTAATTTCAACGTGCAGCGGTTCTTCATCAATGAAAGAAGTCCGCGGCTTTGTGGATTTGGCTACGATATTATTTTTTTTATTATTATTGTTGTTGAAAAGTGTTACATCAAATCTTTGATGTTGGGTTATTCATATACCGGAATCTTCCTTTTAACTATAAATGTAATCTATATTTAACTTAAGTTTAGCTTTATTTTGAATAAAGTCGATCTTTCAAATTATCCGATTGTTTGTTGCCGAATGACGCCATTTTATTTACTTCGTGATGGGTATTTTTAACCGTTCGAAACTACCTTATTCTTAATCTGATAAATATGTGCAAACAGCAAATGAAAGTGATCAGGGCTTTTGCAGAGAAGTGCACTCATCTTAAGCATTGTAGACGCAAGAACTAATGTTATATGTATTGGAATAAAAAGTAAACACGTACGGTGCTGATGGGAAAAACTCTGGCAAATGCAGAAAAGTTCTTGGTCTCGTTGAGGGAAGAAGGAAAAGAGAATATAATTAGTAATTAGAAATGATGCTACCACCGTTTTAAGAATATGACTCTCCTATTAATTATTATAATAGTTTATGATAACGAATGAAAACGACGCAAAACCTACATCAGATATTGGTTAGTAGTCTGACTGATTGAATTCTTCATATGATACAAGGCGTCTGTGTGTGCGAAACTATGTTTTTTTCTAAACTGGAATAATCGTGTGTATTTTACTATATATATATATATATATATATATATATATATATATATATATATAATGATTATTTCATTTAATCACATGAATTTTAAGAAGATATAATTTATGCGTACATTTTCAGTATTTACTTCAACAGTGCTTAATACATAGGTAAAGCTAGGTAGTAAGTTATGAAAATAATATATGGCAATTTAATCTACACAGAATATTCCGCGTTTCATCCTCGTGTGAATTCTTTTGCTGAGCCTGACGAATTCTCACGAGGATGAAACACGGAATGTTCTGTGTAACTTAAATTAACATATATATTTTCATAACACACACTCTCTGTCTGTCTGTCTGTCTCTGTCTGTCTGTCTCTCTCTCCTCTCTCTCTCTCTCTCGCTCTCTCTCTCTCTCTCTCTCTCTCTCTCTATATATATATATATATATATATATATATCAGAGAGTCAGACATTTAAACTGCCTGCCTGCCCTAACATTTATTGTAACGAATATATATAAACCGCTGCCAATACTGTTAAATAGAAAATGGATTCTCTCTATCATACTAGAAACTTCTCACACCTGCCAGTATTATATATCTCTACAAAGCCACGCAAGGGGTTGGTGTCACAGCTAGCATGGTGGTATGAATCGCTAGTCTCTCCCTCTAGATA
This sequence comes from Euprymna scolopes, assembly GCF_053919585.1. Lineage (NCBI taxonomy): Eukaryota > Metazoa > Mollusca > Cephalopoda > Sepiida > Sepiolidae > Euprymna > Euprymna scolopes. The sequence continues at coordinate 66,287,064 of NC_136492.1, forward strand.
CTTAAAGGACAGGGTACTCAAAAGAGTCTTTAATCTTAAAGGCACTCTACTGTTCACCATATTCCATCCCTGTTCCATCGCAAGAATGCCACCACCAAACGCTGACGATGCTATATATATTTAAAATTAAGATATATTGAAGCAGTAATACACCGGGCATTCGTCGCTACCATAAGTCGCATTGGTATTTCTAGATGTCGATGGTATATTTCGTGAATGCTCCAGCACGCTTCCTTTTGTGCGAGTTCGTGCGTGGTGCTAGTGTGTGTTCATGTATACTTTACCCGGGCGAAAAATACGCTTAAATATGATATTTTAATTTGCCCAGATTTCGTATATATTATTATAGAGTCGTGATTTCAAAAGTAAAGAAAAAAGTAGATAGGTGCCATCAGCTAGAATCGAAACTCTAGCATTCAAAGCTGGTGACGTTACCACTGTACCAATGTGACACGTATATAAACATATTAAAATTTAAAAAATAAAAATAAACTAAGATGAATATACAAACTATTTAACAATTTTTTCAATTTTGACTGACCTTAAAACAATTTTAACCGGCTAAATACACATAAAAGAACGGCCCGCAAATATCCACACATTTGAAGCCCCTAGCGCCCCTCTGTGACTTTTAGTTTCGGAGGAGATTGAGTGTGAAAATATGGAGACAGACATATAGCCGTTTATGCATTAAATTTTCGTGTGTACTTCGTTCGTGCGTGCCTTGTATGTGTACGCGAGTATTCTGTGCGATTATGTGTATGCATAAATTTGATTGGATATAGTGTTTGTGTATGTTTGTGTCTCTCTGCTGTTTGCGTATATTTGTCTATATATCTGTGGATTTATGAGTATAGATATGTGTTTCTCACTGACAATGGAATATATTATTCTAGTTTATCCTTTGATAACTTCATTTGGAGATTTTTATGCAGCGACGGAAGATCACAGAAAGATATCATTCATATTAAATATGAAAACGAGAAGAAAACGAAATAAAACTTATTTACTAATATAAAAAGCCGTCTTTCTTCTTTTTTTTTGTTTCCAGTCCGTTGTCGCCATTCTGTCTGAGAGCGACTGTCAACGCGCGCCATTTTGCACCCTTTTGTTATTTATCGTCGCCTGGTCGCCATTTCTCCCGCCAATTTTCTCCTGCCGTCTCTTTTTTTCCGCCATTTTGCCACGGAACGATTTAAACAAAAACATTTCTTGTTTCGTTGCAAACAATCTTTCAAATGTCTGGAATTTTAATAAACAAGAAATGCCTTTAAGCATAACGACGTCGATAGACCCTTCGACCAAACGAGAATAAAGTATTTAAAAATGGTCTTAGTTGTTTATTTATAAAGGTGTATATTTCTAGCGACGTTTATGAAATGCTATTAAAATTTAATTGTCATTGACAAGTGTAATTTTACTATGTTCTGCTGCTGCCAGATCAGGTTGTCTGAAGATACTAGCTTCGTGAGTTAAAATGCACAAAACCCTAAAGTTATTGTCTTGTTTTCTTTTACAAAACTCAATCATGTTCTGCAGAGTCAAAAGCATAAACAACCATTAACTAAACAAAATATAATGAATATATTTTAACATATAACAAACTTGAAGCAAAAAAATATTTTCAAAATTAATGGATTCGGTATTAAACAACACGAAAAAGGTCGATATGGCGTAAAAAACAACCAAACAAAATAAACTGTTTAAATATTTAAGATAAAAAAGTTTAAGTATAAAATCCTTACAAAAATTACTAAATTTGGCGCTAAATAATATGAAAATAACCCAAACCAATTAACACCGTGAATAAATGTTCAAAGGTAAATATAGAATTTGGGGCATAAAAATCTCCAAAATTACGGGATTCGATACTAAATAATTCAAGAAAGGTTGACATGCCATAAAACAAAATAGCAAAGTAAAGAAAACACCATGAATAAATAATTGAAGATATAGAAAACTTTAAGCAAAATGCCTTGGCCAAAGATGACAAGATTCAGCATTAAATTAGTCAAAAAGGTTTAATATGACGTTAAAAACAACAACAAGGCCCCCCCCCCCAATCATCTCGCTATGTAGGTTGAGTTTTGTCTAAGATGATTTTTCTTGATATGTAAACTATTTAATCAGTGTTATAGATTATATTGTGTTAACCTTTCTGTTGATTCCAATGTTTCCTCGTCTTATTTTAAGTGTCTTGTAATCCTTCCAAGGTGCTAGGAAATATGGTGGCATGTGATTGTTACCTAGCACCTTGGAACGATTACAAGACACGTTGGATGTATTTATCTCTTTACTACCAGGATTTTTCATTTAATGATTTAGCATTCATTCTGGATTTAAATTGCAATATCCTTTCTCTGCTTCAATGTCCAATTTCTCGTATTCTATGTATCTTAAATGTCTTCTTTTTTTTTTTTAAATAACTTTCATTTTCTGTTTATTGCTTTTAGCAAATAAGGCGCAAACCAATGAAATATTTACTAATTTTTTTCCTCCGAAGAGATGATAAGCTTCGGGAACTCATGGATTAAGAAAATAGATTTATTCAATTGTATTCTTTGTTTTCAAACAATAAAACTTCTATATTGAACATTAACGTTTTCAAATCATAAAATTTCAATACCTAAATTTTGATTCATTTCCTATATCCTATATATTGAGCAATTTTATTTTGCTGGGTTGTCTTATATAAAATATTGCCTCTAATAATATTTTGTAAGACCGAAAAATCACTGGAATTTCATACCAGTAGATATATTTCAATTCAGTATTCTGAAGTGTATATATATATATATATATATATATATATATATATATATATATATATATATATATATGAGACAATAGGAGTGGAAAATGAATTCACAAATACTATATATTGGAAAATATAGAATGAGTCCTTTATTTAATAGGGATATACATATATTTATTTGGAGGATAAAAAGGACTCTTTATACCAAGGTATTTCGAAGCCTAATGCTTCTCATCAGAAGAGTAGAGAAGGTGCTAGGTACCATAATGGGATGTGACGTCTAGCGAAGGAATCATCAGAACCGAGATAAATTAATAAAATTTTTGATGTTGTTAGAGGGGAATTATATTGAATTCTAAGATAAAGGAGGAGCTTTATATTATCCCTATAAGTTTCCTCTTATAGAATTGAATTTATACTCTTCTTCTATCTACCCTCGTTATATATATATATATATATATATATATATATATATATATATATATATGAACAAATGATTAATAAAATATGCTAAAAGACATCTTGAAAAAGAGTTAAAAACATATTTAATTTTAAAAAAGGAAGCACAAGATAAGTTGATAGTCCTTAATCCGCGGAGTTTCGAAGAAATACTCTCCTTCTCATCAGAGGGCAGGAATTAGCAAAATGCAGGATCGGATTTTGCATATAAAAGTATTTAATGAAACTACAAGTAAGTCAAAGATCTTACTTGGTTAAAAAAAAGGGTGAGGTAAGGGGAACAGGAGGCAAAAGAAAAATAATTAAAAAAAAGATTTCACATGAATGGATATATATATATATATATATATATATATATATATATATATAAAGAGAGAGAGAGAGAAAAAGAGAGAAAAAGAAAGAGAGAGAGAGAGAACTAATGAATAGCGAAATAGGTAAAAAGCGACAGTTAGACTAATGCCCCCCCGCTCAAAGAAAATAAGAGATTGAAAAGAAAGGGAGAAAAATGGAAATAGAATATAAAAGAAAAGAAATAAAAAATTAGGAAGAAAGACAGAAAGAAAAACAAAACAGTAAAATAGTAGACAGAGAATGGAAAATGAAGAGAGAGAGAGAGAGAGAGAGAGAGAGAGAGATGGGGTAAAAAGAGGAGGAGAAGCCAATAGAGAGAGGGGATAAAAGAGGAGGATATATAAGTTTGAGACAGAGAGAGAGAGAATGGGGAAAGAAGAGCGATAATGTGTCTGGAAAGTGTACCATCAATTGTCGTGGTTGAGGTGAGTGTAGGGGTGCATTAATGAGAATTGGTCGTGGGTCCAATACTACAATTTATTGACCTTGCGTGCGCAACCCGATTCAATCGTTGGTCTCAAAAAGCGATTTGGCATCTTATCATCTTCAACTTGGGGTCAGTTGATTAATTCAAAGAGACAAAAGGGACAGGGACGTCAGGGGAAGAGACATGGGACCATAACGCGCCTCAACCCCGCAGCGGTCCTTCTCTGGCCAAACATCCTTAATGAAATGAAATTAGAGTAGAGAGACAAATTCATTGCAATCACACTGACATGCCAAAGTGAAGGATGACCATCATTTTTTTGTTAGACGTAAAAAAAGAAATCCAAAACAAAACAAACAAAAACCAACAGAAGAGTCACAAAATTAGCTTAACGTAAGGTTATAAAAGGAATGTCCTCGTTCCATATACATTCATTATATATAACTGTTATATACCTATAGGGCGACACACACACAAAGTCACATATACATATATATTTAAATGAAATACGGAAATGCCGTAAGAATACATGTGGTATAATACTAGAAACATATTAGTATAAATATTTAAGACGCTTCAAAATAGATGAATTATTTCTATTTAGGTTATATATATATATATATATATATATATATATATATATATATATATATATATAAATAATATAAAACTGAATGTCTGTGTGTGTATATGTGTGTGTATGTGTACGTGTGTGTGTCTGGTCACGAATAGGCTCCTATATGGTTTACTATTTTAAAAAACTGATTACATATAGTGATAGAAGATGTATCGAGGATCAGGAATGGGTATGTTTGATCTGGCAGAACGGTGGTTCATAAAAATTGTGGGGTCTGCGTTCGCACCTGGCTCCCAAAGTATGGAAATCAAAAATGAAAAAAAATCGTTTATAAGGATTTTTTGATATAGATGTATATAAGAATACTTTGATAAGTTTTTTTTCAACTTAAATAGGAACGGTATAATAAAATTGTGGGATCTGCGTTCGCGCCTGTACTCCATAGAAATATGGCACAAACATTAACAAAGACTTTTCAGATCTATTTGCGTAAGTATACTTTGATAATTATGTTTCAGTTTGAAGAAATATGGTATAATAAAATTATTGGGTGTTCGTTCGAGCCTGACCTCCATAGAATGCAAATATGTCACAAAGTTTAACAAGGTTTTTTAAAAGGGGTGAGGGTCCACAATAACACCTTAACTTTAATCTTAATTCACGTTAGCTTTTATTTATTTTTTTTCAGATGAATCATATTTTGTCGAATAAATTCACCTTATAAAGTCACGTTCTTATTACAGTGAAGCCCCCCCCCCCAAAAAAAAGTCGGAACTTTAGACAATTCTCGACACAAATTTTGCATAACTCATTTTTTTCCCTTCTCCACTTGCATCTGGCACTCTTTCGAAAATAGATAAATAATAAAAAATAAGAATGTTACTTGTTATCGTGTCAAAAGAAGGAAAACTCCTGCTCACGTGATTACGTGTCTTTTTAAAAACATTTACATAACCTTTTTATTTTTATTTATATATCTGTTTAAGCTTTTTTTGTCAGTGTACTAGAAGGAAGTCAGTTTATTACAACCCTCTCTGCGTGTTCTTTACATTACAATAGTACAACCCTGAATCCGACGGCGAAATACTACACCGTTCAATACTGTAAAACTGAAACGAAGCTGTTCTGCTTGAAAAGGGCGCCATTTTCTTCTTATTCATATTTATATCGATTCTTTGCTTTAAAAAACTAAAGTAATTACGAGTTTACATTTTTAAAATCCCATTTTGCTGTTTCTGATTATTTTACTAAAGTAAGTAAAGCTTTATTATTTTTCGAAACTGTGTTTGTTTCTTTGTTTTTCGATATTTCGTCGATATTATTTAGTAAGAGTATTTAGCAGAAAAGCCCACAAACGACTACCTGAAAAAATAAATATACAAGAAATAAATGTTATCATAGTCAATAAAAGTTCAGTTCATGTTTTTTTTTTGTTTTGAAATAGTTTTTAATGCTCTTTACTTTAAATAATTTCAGCGAACCGAAATTAAAACGAAATTTGAGGCGATAATTACTTAAATGAATTTTTATATAAACTCCACATGCCATAATCGAATATTCCTCAAGCACAAAATAACGGAAAACATTAAAATATGTTTATCAATATTCCTTACGTTGACGGAACTCTCTTAAATTGTTAACACAGAATGCTCAGGTGCCCCTCCTTCAAATTGAAAACGGGGCTCTCCATTTCAAAGTCGCTGCCATTTTGATATTTTTTAAAACCGGTTTGTGAATTTAAAAAAAATTTTTTTTACAAACTACTTAAAAATACAAACCAATGAACTTTTATACCATAAAAGTAAATTTATTGAGTATGGTAACATTTATTTCTTGTATATTTATATTATTATATATATAACATTTTCTCTTTGTAAGGAAACATTATTTTGTTGGTCACTTTTGGCTACGAATGGAAACAAAGTTAATATAAAAAATAAATTTTCGCGAAAATTATCTTTACTTTCATCATATTTTGCTTAGGGTAAAATTTTTGATTATCAAAACCTTTCTCTTTACAATCCCCTCCTTTTCATAACCTATCATACTTTCATCAATCACAGTCCATTTTCTGTAGGCTGTTTTGAACCCAGTCACCGACGGGTACTTCTGCTAGTATATATATATATATATATATATATATATATATATATATATACGGTGATTGCAAAGTACCTCATTATTTAAGCGCTTGTAATTATAAAATATCATTTTTACAAGAGATGAATATATTACAAAAGTGTATAGCATTAGTTTTTATTTAGAATTCCATATGGTTACCACCTTTCTATACTAGCTTTTTGAGACACCTGGAAACCGCATCAACTGATTTCACAAGGAAACGTTTTTCTTTTTTGTTTTTGTACTAATGCGTCAACATTTATGGAGACTAAATCTCACGGATATAACGAGATGGCTAGATTAATGAAAAAATGATTAGGGATATTATGAAGGAAATTTAAAATTCTCATCTATCACCAACTCAAAGCAGCGGCTGATCTAACAAAAAAAAAACAAAAACATCATTTTTTCATCGATTTTCATCGTCACAAATATCGGTCATCGAATAAGAAAAAAACAAAAAAAAAAAACAAAACAAAAAAAAACATTTTCTTTTCACTTTCGCTCCATCCCAATTTATTCCTTGTAATATTTGTTTTAATTGCATTTTCACCCCACACATTACACAGTGCCACCGTAGTGTAGGAGGCTACTATCAGGGACATGATTTTCAGGGGTACTATGTAGGGAGTTGAACAGCAAATTGTCTGTTTACATTACACTTGAACTTCTTCATGTCAGTACAGTAAGGGAAGCAAGAACCCGGAAGGGAATTCGAAAGTCTAGCAGTCTTAGGGAAGAAACTATTAGAGTAAAAGGCTTTCTTTCATCTGGAGATTTCTACTGTGTAGGGGTGGGATTTTGCTGCTTGTCGGGTTTGTCAGGCGTATTTTACGTCGAGGGGATACAAGGGCTTGTAGTTCGTCAGAGCACCTACCATTAAAATATTTGTAAAACAGGTAGAGGGATGCCACATTTTATTGATGGGACAGCTATTGAAGCCTAGCTGACAGTGCGGAGCCTATTATGTTGATGAATCTCTTTGATTGAGAGTGAGAGACAAGTAGCAGATGCATAAACGTAAGTAACTTTCTAACACTGTAGATAGAGTCCATCCTATTTGCAGAAGGCTTGGCAATACCCTCAATGTACATGTTCCAACTCCTGGTCAACGTGAACGTTAAGTTGAAGAGTTTGAACGAAGTACTTTTAGGTAATGTATAATTGGAATAGCTATTAGTGGCTGAGAAAGTTCCTTGTAGTTATTAAAGGAAGGAAGCCTATTAAATTTTACCATCATTTTTATCCTCATTCCACTACAGAATGAACGTCTCCTTTTAGTGTGTCTGCCATTGCTTTGTATACGCGTTTATTCGTTTTCCCTCGTGTCTGTGATAGAGCGGGTGTATCAGCAATATACCTATCTCAGAGACAATTTTGTCAGAAAATTATATCAGACACAATTATATTCGGTAATATATTTTAAGTATAGGGCGTTACTTTCCAATTACAAGCTATATATATATATATATATATATATATATATATATATATATATATATATACAGGGTGACCCAAAAGAACGGGCCCCAACTCTAATTAGGCCCCGTTTCTTAGTGTTTTGTCCGAATGAAATGAAATTTTGGTCATAACTAGTTTATTATATTAAAAACTTCACATCAAAGCACTAGGGTCTTTGGCCTTTTTTTCTCCGTTGACTGTAAAATGCTCAGAAAAACAATCGAATGTCCTCTGGTTTTTGGAGGGTCACCCTGTATATATATATATATATATATATATATATATATATATATATATATATAGAGAGAGAGAGAGAGAGAGAGAGAGAGAGAGAGAGTGCCAGGCAAAAGTATTGAATACATTACATTTTTCTTCATAATTTTAATTAGAGTTCAAGATTTTACCTAAAATTTGGTCAATATATTCCTATTACTATTCTAACTAACATTTGGGATAGTAATTACAAAATTAAAGTTTAGAAAGTTTATATTAAATGAAAAATATAAATAAACTAACGCAAAAGTATTGGATACATTGATTTAATATTTGGTTGCATAGCCTTTGTTACGTTTAACAGCTTCCAATCGCTTTCTATAGTTGCACACATGTTTTTTGCAAAGATATGCAGGTATTTTGCGCCATTCTTCTTTGCAGAACTGTTTTAGTTGTTGAATATTTTGTGGATTCCTCTTGTAAACATTGATCTTCAATATTTTCCACAAATTTTCAATTGGGTTGAGGTTTGGAGACTGACTGGGCTAAATAAGAACGTCAATTCCGTTATTTATAATCCATTCATAGTTTGGCAGTATGCTTGGGATCATTGTCCTGCTGAAACACGAAATTGCTATTATGTCCCAAAAATCAACAGATTTCTGGAGGTTTTCCTCCCAAATCTCCCTGTACATACGTCCATTTATTCTACTGTTGATTATTTTTAGTTCACCAGTACCTTTGGATGAAAAACACCCCCATACTATAATCGAACCACCGCCAAACTTTACCGTAGAGATGGTATTCTTTTTGTTATAGGCGGTGCTATTTTTACGCCATACATGTGTTGTTGAGTTTCTTCCAAAGATTTCGCTTGTTGTTTCGTCTGACCAGGTTACCTTGTTTTAAAATTCTTGGGGTTGTTCCCCATATGTTTTAACATAATTTAAACGTGATCTGACATGTTTAAGCTTCAATAATGGAACTTTTCTTGGGGACCTTGATACAAAACCTGCACGATTTAGAACACTACTGATTGTATCCTTGCTCACATTAATCCCAGCTTCCCTGAGGTCGGTTTGAATTTCACCATGAGTAAGAAATAGTTTTTTTTTGTACCGGAAGTCAGGATCAGCTGATCGGGTTGCGTGTGAGTCACGTGATCAAGTTGGCTGAATCGTTGAGATTTGGTTTGGGCTTAGAACGCGATGGACGGCTTCACAGACGTCTCCTCCCCTTCAATGGGGGGTGCTGACCTGTGTAGAAACGAGACCAAGAGAATCCCCGCAGGCCAGAGATTCACTTTCCATCCTTCTGCGAGACATCTGGAAAGTGAAATAAACTATAAAACAAAACAAAAAAAAAAAAACAACAAAAAAAAACTCGGTCGGACTCAGTCAGCGTCGGGGAGAAGAGAGAAGAGGAGTCAGAGACAGAGCTGACATAGAACCTTGGAAGCGGAAGTTAGAAAGAGAATCATGTAAGACTTGAATTCCTTGATGCAAAGCCATTAACCGCTCATATGGAATAATAAACGAACATCTTCATCTTTTTGTATTTGCGTCTTCATGTTATGTTTTTCAACGGAAAGGTATTGTCCATTTATGTTATAAGAACTTTGTGAAAATCATCATCTCAAAAATAGGTAAAGAAATATGTGTCAATGCTATAGAAACACTCCCATTCACAGAACTGTCAAAAGTATAAATGTCAAACAAACTATATCTCGGTCTAGCTATCAATATATCTAAATTCTCTTCTCATTGTGTATTACATGTCGTCGACTCTCCTGTATTAACATGTACACTGTCTATTATATATACAGAACTGTCTCTCTCTTGATATATTCGCGATATATCTGCACACAATATGAACCCCTAAGACTCTCTTACTAAGACGAACAACAACAATATATTACATCAGTCCTCTTCTAATAAGAACTATGCAGCACTTTGATAACCCCCAAATAAATAAATAAATAAATAAATAAATAAAAACTATCTGGTCAGGTTGAACTTTTGCGTGGGATTTAGTGTTATCAAAGAGCATCAAGTCTATTCTATCAAAGTTGAAAAATTCGGAAGACGAAATTCCGTCCAATTGTTCGATCTTGATATTGCGGTGTAGGTTCAATGTCAAAGTTCAAGGTCGTATAGATGTGAAACATCACTGGCTTATATATTGACCAAAGGGCAACTCTCTGAAAATAACAGAACGTAGCCTTTGAAAAATTATGTGACTTTTATTCTTTTCGTAACGTTGACTGGCACATTCGACATAGTTATTGCTGTTTATCGGAAGGAGTATTCGTTTAAATTAGCTAAGCGGTCTTAGTTACGGTAATCGTGTAATACAAAAGTCGCCTTAACGAAGTGTTGTTCGTAGTCGTAGATGGTAATATGCTTAAGACCTTTTCTCGTCCGTATATATGACTGACGTGTACCAATCATATTTTTGTGGAAGGAATATGGCTGTATTCGGATCGTAATCTAATTCAGAGCGTAATCGATATTTTGATGATGAAGACGATTGGATATACGAGGTGTACGCTTGGCTGTAAGCAAACAGTGACGAACTAACAAACTCGATTGAAAACTTAACCATTTAGCGGAGGTAATAAGAACTATGACCATGCAATTTCACATTTTAGCGTGACAGACCGATGTGTATTCTGCTTCAAACTTGAACGTGACAGAGCAACTCTCAAATTATCTAAAATAAGAGGTATTAGCAAAGACCTTAGAAAACGACAAACAGAATGGGTCTGTAGATGGATGGTAACATTTAATGCTACTAAGATTAAGCATTTTTGCTTCAACAATTAGAAGAACCTTGTAAACCACCGATGGCTAGGACAGATAACACTCTACCTTACATCTCATCGTTCAAGCTCCACGGCTTAATATTTACAGGCAGCATGAACTGGAACAAATACATTGAGGACACTGCAAAAGTTGCTGCAAAGAAAATGGGTCCCTCTAACGTACTAGAAAATTGCATACACTTGAGAGTATCCTGCATCTCTACAGGGCCATCATTCGCTCATACATGAGGTATTGCTGCCACATCTGGACGGATACATGCGCTACTAGTCTTGTCTTCTTAGACAGACCCCCCTAAAGAACCTACTAATGTAATAGACATCGCACTCTTAACTGAACTCCAACTTTTGCCCCATCGCCATAATGTTTCATCTTTAACTGATGAACCTGTTGCACTTGTACCCCTCCGCCTACATACCCCAATAAACCCGTCTAGCAGCAACACACATTCCATCACTGTAGAAGTACCTAAATGCCAGGAAGATTTCTAATCTAATAGCTTTATACCTCAGACTGAGTGACATTGGAATTCCCTCTTTGCTTCCTGCTTTCTTGACGTTACTGTCATGCGGAACTTTAAATGTAATGTGAATAGCCATCTCTACATAGTGCCCATGTAGATATGGTGCCAAATAGTAGTTCTTGCATCCAAACGGTATATGCATTGTTTTTTGAACCAGAGTAAAATAAGATGCGTCCATTACATTTGCTCGCTTAGCGATTAAAATTTCATGTGAACATAAAATGTGACCAATGGATGGACGTATCTACGTAGTTATTTTCAGCATTTCTATATAAATTCATGAAATATTATCTCGGTTTTCTTGTTCCATCATTTTGCTCGATTGAACGTTAAAATTAAGAGAAACTTAATTATCTCGACCTTTGAGTTTCAGATCTTCAATCGAAAAAGAGCGTGAAAAACATTGAGAATAAATTGAGACATTGCGTTTTCCGAAATATGATCTTTTTTTTCCGAATTTCTATTTAAAATTTTATTTCTATTGAAGATCCCTTTGTCAAAATTAAGGTTAAGCTTAAAAAAAAACAAAAATGGAAAATTATTCTCAGATCTCCAAGCCGGGCTACAAAGATTTGGTTAAAAGTTACTAATGTTGATTAGTGAAAGAAAGATTCAAAAATTAGTTCTCGAATCCGATACAATTACTGATTCTGTTCTGAATTCTCGATTTCGAGACGATTACGGATTCATTATAATTTTCAAATATTTAATTAGAGATTTGTTGCTTTTTTATTCCAGAATTACTGGAAAACTCTTTATGTAATGCCTGATTATTTCTTCGCAAACTTAAAAATAAAATTGAAAAATTGGCGAATATTCACAAACAAATGTTTTCCTTGTAAGTTTTTGAAAAATAATGAAGCAACTAAATATTTTGTTCATTTAAAAAAGCCGATTTCATTTTTTGTTTTTTCACGCAAGTAAAAATAAACACACTGTATTTTGATGTTATTATGATGTTATTATGACGTTATTTTGATGTTATTATGATTTTATTATGATGTCATTTTGATATTATGATGTTATTACGATGTTATTGTGATGTTATTATGATGTTATTATGATGTTAATATCATATTATTTTGATGTTATTATGATGTTATTATGATGTTTTTATGATGTTTTTATGATGTTATTATGATGTTTTTATGATGTTATTATGATGTTATTTTGATGTTATTATGATGTTATTATGATGTTTTTATGTTATAATGACGTTATTTTGATGTTATTATGATGTTATTATGATGATATTATGATGTTATTATGATGTTATTTTGATGTTATTATGATGTTATTATGATATTATTATGATGTTATTTTGATGTTATTATGATGTTATTTTGATGATGTTATTATGATGTTATTATGATGTTATTTTGATGTTATTATGATGTTTTTATTATGTTATTATGATGTTATTATGTTATTATGATGTTAATATCATATTATTTTGATGTTCTTATGATGTTATTATGATGTTATTTTGATGTTATTATGATTTTTTTATTATGTTATTATGATGTTATTTTGATGTTATTATGATGTTATTTTGATGTTAATATGATGTTATTTTGATGTTATTATGATGTTATTTTCATGTTATTATGATGTTATTATGATGTTACTATGATGTTATTTTGATGTTATTATGATGTTATTATGATGTTATTATTATGTTATTATGATATTACTATGATTTTATTTTGATGTTATGATGTTATTATGATGTTATTATGTTATTATGATGTTATTATGATGTTGTTGTGATTTTATTATGATTTATTATGTTATTATGATGCTATTATGATCGTAAGATTTTAGTTTATTTAAGATTTTAAAAACAATAAGTATGTATTATTAGAACAACAATGGAAAATTAAATTCAAAGAATGAAAAGAATCGATTTTGTATCCGAAAATTACACTAAAATTTTCCGATTCGGATAGCGACAAAAGCCTCGGTTTTTTCGATTTCCAATTCCTCTGGATCAACCAGTCGAATAATAAATTTGATACTTCAAATTTGTCACATTAATTCTGAGTTAAAATATTATCGATTTTCCGAGTATCAAAACAAATTTGAAAAAAATAAAAACCCAATAAAAACAATATAGAATACAAATGCAAAAAAAAAGTAAATTGGTATATCTATATCAGTAGACATCAAACAGATTATGACCGCAAAAATTCAAAAGATATGTATTACACGATCAAACAAGCTTTTGGACCACAGCCTCCAACATTCGTTCCTGTGAAATCCAAATGACCTTTTCAACAATTTTGATGGAACGATGGACAGACCATTTTCGTGATCTTTTTGATAATTCGGCTGAAGTAAATCATATAGTTATTAATAATCTCCCTCAAAAGGAGGTCGTTGATAAGATGCTGACTGATCCCAGCATTGATAAGACCAAAAGCACATTAACAGAGATTAATAAGAAAAAAGCACCAGGACTTGATGAGATACCCTTTTCTTAATAAAGGAGTCACCACTTATCAAGCTCGGAGGCCATTCGAGGATAAGGGTTAATGAGTCCATGGGAAAATGTAGTAATCGTTAGTAGTGGGAATTGGATAAATTGGATTACTTACGCGGACGGCTCATCAAGAACTTGTTCATGTTGAGCTTGAAGACAACCATATTGTAGTCAGTTAGAAAGCAGGAAAACAGAACAGAATTTCACAAGCGTACAGTTCTAAGAAAGAAGCTTTTTTCATGGAATTTATGTTTAGGTTTAGGCACATATAAAGACCGGGGGAAATTATTGATAGTGGTTTTCGTGAAAGTCAGGTTAATGGGAACCATAGATTGGAGCTCAGACGAGCACTTGCCATGAAAATAACGATAAAGCAGACACAGGCTCGTAACGTCTCTTCTGTGGGAAAGAGGTTATAGGGAAGAAAAAAGAGCATTCCCCATTAGGCTACGGTTTATTTTGAACTCTGTCGAAGCATAATAAGCTGCTTCTGGGAGTTTATGCCGTACTTGGCTCTTATACAAGTAGAAAAATACACCAGCAATGTGATATCTACTGAAGCGATAGAACGATCCCATCATTTTTCCAGCATTATATATACGTGTTCCTTTTCATATCATGATTAAAGGTCAAGCCCAGAAGCTTGTAAAAACATGGGGCCTCCGCAAGATGAAAACCATTCATTTCAATTGATGTCAGATGAGGATCAAAGCGTTGATGATGAAAAGATAGAAGCTTGGTTTTAGATGCATTAAAATTAACCAGCCAACTCTTTTCCCATTGCATAAGGCGATCAAGATCAGAGGAGTAAGAATCAGAGAGAACTTGGTCGTTTACGGCCTATGTTGCCATAGATGAGAGTATCGTCAACATAAATGTCTACGAATGATTTTAGGATGCGATTTAAAAGATCATTGATGTAGATCAGGAAGAGACTTGAGCCCAGGTTGGACCACTGAGGGACTCCAGCATTAATACTATGAACTTCCGATTTCTGCCCATCAACCACCACTCCTATGAACCTACCAGAGAGAAATAGTTTAATAGTTGAAAATACACTTTCAGCTATACCGTAGCTGGAGATTTTTCGGAAAATACCTTTATGGCATACCCTATCAAAAGCCTTTGATATTTCAAGGGCAATTACCTTAGAAAGGAAGCACAAGGCGAGAGATTCGCTAATCATATGAGAGATAACTGTTAGCACATCTGCTGTAGATTTAGCAGAACGGAAACCATATTGCCTGTCACTGAGGAAGTTATTTCTGTTGAGATCGTGGACTACTTCTCTATTTAACATAGATTCCACTAACTTACTCATGACGCACAGGAGACTGATTGGTCCGTATTAAGAGGGATATACATAATCACCTTTATTTTTAAATAAGGGACATACTGATGGGGTTTTCCAGAGTGTTGGGAATCGTTAAATTATTGATATTTGGAGGTGATAGCCTTATCAACGAAGTCCATGCACTCATCTTTGTTGGTTGGCACAGTAATGCTATCTATCAAGATTGGATTGATGCAATCTGGATCCCAATTTATAAAGAAAGGGGTCAAAATCTGCGTGTGGTGATTATAGAGGCATTAGCTTGCTTGAAGCAGTGGAAAAAGGTTTTAGCAAAGATGTTGTTTAATCGTTTGCTGAAATGGATTTGTCCCTATATCATCTCAGAGAATCAATGTTGTTTTAAATCTGGCCGCGGCATAATGAACATGATATTCTCTGCATGACAGCTAATGGAAAATGCATGAAGCAGCAAGTGTCTTTGTATTAAGTTTTTGTCGATTTGACAAAAGCTTTGGATACTATCAGTCCTAATGAATTCTGGAAGATTCTTAGGAACCTGGGCTGTCTTACTAGTTTTGTGGAGTTGCTTTAGCAGTTACACCGTAATATGAAAGCCCGAGTGATCCTTAATGGATCTCTGTCTGATCCAATTTCCATTAAAAACGGCGTGAAACAAGATGATATAGTTGCTCCTACATTATTTTCCAGATATTTCCCTGTGATGTTGGTGAATGTTTATATCAATTGTGATATTCGGGTGAAGTTTCTGTTTTGCACATTAGGTAAACCTTTTAACCTTAGACGTTTCAGAATTTTGTTCTTGAACTTTTATATGCAAATGATTCAAACGTTGTTTTTCATTCGGAAGCAGACACACAGATGTTTATGACAAGTTATTAGAGGATAATGAGGCTTTTGGACTTACCACCAACCCCAAGAAAACATGTTATGTATTCCCCTTTATTGGAATGCTATATGTTGAATCAAACATCTTGGTTGATGGTAAGATGTTAAATGTAACGGACAATTTTGTATATCTGGGTAGTACGCTGAGTAAGAACTGTACAGAATAGCCAAAGCCATTTCTGCTTTTGGCAAATTGGAAAAACCTATATCGGTGAATCACATCAAAAACAAAGCTAAGTGTTTACGAAGCATGCGTTATCATTACGCTGCCATATGGATCAAAGACTTGAACAACATATAGAAGGCATCTCAGGTTATTAGGAAAATCATATTTGTGATCTAATCTGCAAATATAAAAGTGGCCGGACACGACATTCGAAGATTCACAATATTATCATACGATCATTTTTACAAGAAAGACATTTTTTTTTTGTCACCTATGTGTATTTTCACGTAGGACTAATACCGAATTATGGTTTGTTTTTTATTTACGCATGTGAAGAATTTTTAAAATCGGAAGTCGTAAACCTGATGGACTGTTTCAACGCCAAATCAAGACGATTGGACTTTTATATTATACTAGATTATGCCAATAGTATGCTCACTTAAAACCACTTCAAAATACTCCAAACAATCTGATGTCTGAGGAATATTAATTAATTGATGCCTTATAGGTAGTGTGAAACTTTTACAAAGATCGGATGTATCGGGATTTTAACGATGGGTTTCCATCTGTTTTTCTCTCTCTTTTCATGAAACTTAATTAAATATGAACCATTTAATCAACCCTTACGCCCATGCTATGCTCCAAAATTCGTAATGATCAGTTAATTAGTTTAGGACTGAATCCTGTACATACAATCACATAAACAGATACACGCAAATAACTTTATATAAATAGGTAGATAGATAGATAGATAGATAGATAGATAGATATAACAAAGTCACGAGAGGAAGCGGGTCTAGTATAATATTAGAACGATTCTTGGTTCATTTGGACAGAGTAACAATTACTCTAGTTATTTTCCGCCGACAAAATGAAACCTAAAAAGTAATTTTTATTGATTATCTATTTTTTGAGGTTATCATTAAGAATAATGCATTTCGCTGTACGGGCATTTTTCTTTTTTACAACAGAAAAATGAGGGACTGATTTACGATAAAGTTACACAGTAAAGTGAACCTCACTCATAAATATAAATAGTCAGTTTATTTCAGAAAATGAAGAATTGGAATTTGATCGAGAGCAATCTGAAAAACAAAACAAACAAAAATTATGTAAAAGCTAAAATCGCGTTCAGAAAAAAAAAACGCGAAAAATCATTTTTTGTATAGGCTACAAATAGATTTTCGTTGTTAGTTTTACTAGTTAAGCCACGTTGGGCCTGGTCAGTCCTAAATGGGTGACAATTTAGGATTACAATAAGAATTAGTAATTAAATAAAAAGTCATAATCAGTTACTCGTTAGTATAAAAAAAGGGGAGACGTGCATACAGTTTGCGTGTTTAGCGATGTAATATCTATTGCAGCTTTATGTATGACATATCGATAGGCAAGCTCACGTTACCCTTTTCTTTTACTTACGAGTACCATTTATAAAGTCTAAAAGCCGTTCGAGGGTAAGGATAAATGACTTATGAGGAAGGTTTATGAAAAGTCTTAATCTACATTTGATTTAAAGAGGGTTATGTTGTAGCCCTCGGGAAAGCAATATTGTGGAAGCGTTTTACACAGATATGAAGAATTTGGAGAGAGTATCTTATCTATATCATGCAAGAATATAATCCCGATTTTTCCCGTCTATTTATAGTTTTAATTGAAAAAAAGCGAGCATTTTCAAATGAAAATTTTAAATCTCACCAAGGCGTGTCCCAAGAAAGTATGCGTACATTTATCCCCGTTTAAAGCTTATTGCAGTTGTTTCGAAGAAAATGCTTCTATCAAATACGTAGTAATATCACACAGAAGATAATAAACAGTTTCATTGTTTATCCATTATGTCCTCTCACCCCCCCCTCCACAGAACTGAGCAGCTTCCTTAAATGGCAGGATTACTTTCAGGACAGCGTCCATTAGTTCATTTCACAAATACTACGATTTTAAACGTATTACTGTGCATTACAAAACACAATCAAATCTCCCGCTCATTCACATATTCAAAATTGTGCCATGATTGTATTCTAAGAATAACTGAATATCGAAATGCTTCTTCTTCTTCCGAACTGCTCCCTGTCTATTATTAATATTGCCAGATATTCTTCAGAATGCTTTATTTAATTAAAGACCGTTTCAAATCATACTCCAAATACCTGATACGCGTGACTTCTCCGTTAAACATCAACAACCTACACGAAACCATAAGGATCTAACACGTGACATTAAATACAAAAATAAACATGTTCCCATATTACTTGAACCGGAGTATTATTGTTATGTTTCAATTAGACACGGTTTAAGACAAATGCAATAATTTATTGTTCTTTTGATTTGCATACAAGCGCTTAGTCGAGGCTTCGACAATCTTTTGGGACTAACCTAGTTTACACCTGACCTGAAATGGAATATCTATATCTGTTTCTGTTATTAAAAAAAAAAAAATCTCTGCAAAGTTTGTGGGATCAGTCTATCGCTCCAAATGATCGGTCACTCTCAACGCAATCTTATAACTATACAAGAATCAAATACGGCATAAGATAGAATACTGGTCCCACATTTGGGGTTGAGCTTCTAAAAGAACCTTTTCCAGCCTTGACAAGGTACAGAACCGTCTTCGTAAGCGATGACCTTTCTGCATTTAAATTGCCGATTTCTAGATGTGTATATGACACATTTGACGAATTATCTGTAACTTTGTGTTGCCCGTTACGAAAGTACACTTTAATAGCTTCCTTTTCTTTCTATGATTTACGTTCTTTTTTTATTTTCTGATAACTGATTTATCGATTTCGTACGAAAGGTATTACATTCCATTAAAATGCATATAGCATGGCTTTAATAGCGTTAAAAAAAACCCAAACTACGCTTGCTGACAGACTAGATGAGTGTTGCAGTTAAAAATCAAAATACTTCTGTAGTTAATGGAACCTGTTAATGTACAAAGGCAGTAAAAACATGTTAACTATTCTGCACTTTCATCTAACAATTTCATAAAACATGGATATAATAAACATTGCATTTAACTTGAAAATCCTAGCAAGAAAAAGTGCACGGCCCGTAACACGCAGAAATAATAAAATAAAAAATAAAATAAAAACGCCCTCCTTTTCCTAAAACATACTCTTACTTGTAAATGTAGATGCTCGACCATATTTTGGAACTTCTGCAGTTTAGAGACCGTTTTATATTTTTAAATTGAATTATATTTACGGAAAAATTTATTTACAATACTTAACATTTTAAGAATAGGTCTATAAATAATATTACTTCACCACGGTCCGTAAACTGCCGAAGTAATTTCGTAATAAGTAAATAAATATAATAATAAAACACTCCCATTAATTTGTAACGCTAGATGCGTAAGTGATACTTATTCGGTTTACGGACCGTGGTAAAATAATAAGGCGATTATTTAGCAACCCGTTTCTTAGATGTTAACTATTCTGGACTCTCTCCTAACAATTTAATAAATAAAAGATAGAGTAAAAATGATTTTAACTTGAATATGAGAGGATTTTGATGAAGATGCATCTACAGCTTTGCACGCATGACGTAAGCAATTGCGACTACAAACGGATAAATCCGAATTTACTTATGTCCTTCCGATGTTTGTGGTTGTTGTTGTTTCATTCGATGCCAGTTGATGCAGGTGAAACGTGAACAAATTCCGATTGCCAAAGTTCTCAGCCGGTCATTGCAGCAACCAGATCAGTTCCTGCCAGACCAGTTTCCTCTTCAATAATGGATTTCAGTGTTACACATGGACGTCCAGCTCTCCTTTTTGCATTTGGGGTCCAAAGTAGAAGCTTTCCTGCCGGTTCATCATGGCGACTAATATGACCGGCAAGTGCTAACAATATTGAAAACACGAAGTAGGAAACCATACAATGACTTGTTTGTTATGCAACTTTTCCAGGATATGTTCTAGGCTAGTCGAAGCATTCTTGTATATATACTATCGAGATATTTTCGGCGTGATACACTTAGCGTCTATGATTCTAAGCCGTAGAGAAGGATTGACTCTATTCAGGTATTGAAGACCGATTTCTAAGGATATATAAAAATACATAATGCGTTTGCTTTTCTCTTACCAAACGACTTCATTGAAATAATTGTAATTTTTCTAACAATTATACTTTTGCAATTGTTGCTACCAGACGCGCCTCAGTCTAGAAGGATTTCTATTCAAGTTTAATAAATTTACCAGCATTGCAGAAAACTTCGACTTTTATGTGACAAGGTATATTGCATTTAACATTTAAGAAAAAATCAAACTTCGAAACGATTATACAGGAAAGAATAGATTTTTACACATATATAGGACACTTATGCGCATCTGTTTTTTACATTGTCGGATCCGTGTTCGTGCTAGATCGCTCAATGTTGGACATGGAACCTTTTCAGTTGATCTCCTTTCCAAAGCAACGTCGGAGCACGGGTAGCTAGTTGTAAATATATTCATGAAAATTATATTTCATAACAAACGCATAGCGGAACAAAAAGAGGTGGTCTTTTGCAGTGGTTGGTAGAGAAAATGGATTCTTGCTTTGTAACATTTTACAAAATGGAATCATAGTTTAAAATTGGAATAATTTGATCTTTTTTGTTCCACTCGACGCTGTCGAAACGGTTAACGATGAACGCCCTTAAAAAGCAGTTGTCGTTTTAAAAAGTTTAAAGCGAATAATTCGCCGATACTTGACGACACGCGTAAAGAGATTCTTGGAATGCGTTCGTCCTTGGATTTCTGTCTGAGACTTTCAACGTGCCTTAATATTTGCTGTTTTTTTTTACATTTTTTTTTTACCGAACAAATTCCCCGCTGTTAAACCTTCACAAAAACTTAAGTGTTTCTATCCTTTGTGCTCTAAATCATCAAACGCCGTGTAGCGCTTCTGTAAACGCCGACATTTAAGACGCCATGGGTGGGATGGTAACGATAGCAGACTGAACATTTGTCGTCATTGCGAAGTTCCGCAAAACTTAACATTCCCCAACACTGGCGAGAATATCTTTGTTAAAATATCGTTATTCTCAGACCGTTCTTCTTTGTACCCGTAACAAAATTAGAACGCGACACACTATCTATGCCCTTAATACAGTTGAAAATTTGGATAGTTCATACGTTGTTATACTACCCGTCGTCACCCGGTTGGAGATATATTGCTATTGAAAAGAGTATTTTTTTTAGATTAGGTCCACCTCCACAATTTTCTTTTAAATGACAGCTTTTAAGGTTTTCGACTATGCTGAATACGAAAATCGCATTGAAAATTCGCAGAAATAATTAGTTATCAAGATATAAAAAGTTGTATTATGCATTGTATTCTTAGGCGGCCATCTTTCTTACGCGCGTGCAATGTCAGTCATAGATAGGTATGATTGTTTATGGCGCGTGCGCACGTGCGTAATAAAGATGACCACTAGAGAATGCAATGCATAATATAACATTTTATATCTTGATAACTACTTATTTCTGCAAATTTTCAATTCGATTTTCGTATTCAGTATAGTCTAAAACCTATCCAAGTCGTCATTTAAATGAAAATTATGGAGGTGGACCTAATCTGAAAATTTACCTTGAAAAGCAAGCTCGTAGGGTTGTGGCTATAGTACTTGGTAAAATTCAGTTGAAAAGTTACAATCTTAACGATTCAATCCTCATTGCAGGCGACCCTCAAAATAAAATTGCTAATTACTTCTGACTTCTTCTCAGTCATGGCTGATAGAACAAGAACAAGCTAAACACGTGCATTAATTAATTTCATGGTTCAACAGAAAGTTTTCCGATAACATACATCGATTGTCGGAAGAATCCAAATAATATGAATAATCAATCCCAATTGCAAAAATTCAAAAACGTGCTCTTGAAAAGGTCCTTTATTTCTAGGAAAGATAACTTCAATTATAGTCATGTTTATAATTTTTGCCTTGAAATGGTCTTAAAAATTAGAAAAAAGAATTGGTGCATGAGGTGAAATAATAAATAAAATTGCTCGCGCAGTTAATTATAACTTAAAATATAACGCAATTTTATAAATAAAACGTAATTTGTTTTATTATTTTAAATGTTATATATTTGTACAAAGGAACGGTACTGCCTGTCAATATTTGTAAGTTATATTCTGGATAAACCCCTAGACGAAAAAAAAATGTAAAACACCTAATGAATTTAAGGAATCGACACGACTCAGTATTTTAAAAAAAAAAGTTTACTCTCTCTCTCTGTCTCTGTCTCTGTCGCTCTCTCTCTCTCTCTCTCTCTCTCTCTCTCTCTCTCTCTCTATATATATATATATATATATATATATATATAAATCGACTTTTATAAAAATGTGTAATGTAACGGAGAAGCGATTCTGACGAACGCTAAAACGTAAATTCATTCATTTTTTTCGTTCCGTTGAAATTAACTTTTCTCCTCATTTTCCAAAACAAGGAGATATTCACTGGAACGTGTAAACTCAAAATATTTTCAAACTCCAAAAAGTAACACGTATACGTGAAATTAATAATAAAGCACGAACTTGGAAATTTCTAGGTGAATGAGTCAACAAAATCATGAATTCTCAAGAACGTCTGCTGAACCCCCTCTCTTGGCCCTTGAGTCGGAGGAGGCAAAATAGTACTAATGCCTCACATACCAACTTCCTTCACATAGTGAGCTCATTCCTACATAATAAGAGTCAGGCACACAGAAACGAAATACTACTTACCGCTAGTAATAAGAATCAGGTAAACCAACGAACACACATACAAAATGTCACGCTGCCAAATGCACATACAAGTATATTACTTATGTACACATATTCAAACTAGGATCATGTTCACATACACATTACTAAGCGTTTTGACTATTTACCCAATTTTCTTTATCAAGCACGTGTTTGCACAATGAACATTTAAAATCATGAAAATATCTTCTATATTCTTATTAGGTTGGTGCAAAAATAATGTCGTTATTTGGCGTTCAACTTTAAGTAAAAAACGACATTATTTTTCCACCAACATAATATCTTATAACAACGTTTTGCTATAAATAGTGATTTTCTTCAAATATTTTATATATATTTTTATATATATTGTTTATGCTTTATGTAGCACTTGCCACCTGGTGACCCTTCTATCATTTCAATGCATCGTTTATTATTATTCTAATATGCATGCATATTCTTCATTTTCTTCCTTCGGCAAAACAAAATTTACAGACAATTTCTCATCGAATGGCTGTGCGGCTATTGGCTATGCACAAAGACGCTATCGTCATTCAAAGATGGTCCCAACCAAAACCATGGAGCAAAGTCACGGATGAATTATACACGAACATTCTTTACATTCATCTATTCAATCTAGGCGATTACAAATGAAAATGTTAGTTTAAACTGAAAAACTAGTCGACCGACGGACAGGGTATTTTATAGAGAAGCCTGGGCGTATCTAAAAATACAATATATTACATAAAAGGCACTATGTCTATCTGTTTGTTTGTCTCCATATTTTTCAAACTTTATCTCTACTGAAACTAAAATTCGCAGAGCGGCACCAGGGGCTAATAATTGGATTTTTTTTTTATTGATCTTTCTTTGGGTCTTTAGCCGATTAAAATAGTTTTTAAGGGGTCAAAAAAGGGGTCAACATCAAAAATATCGTTATACATTTTGTACATTCGTCTTAGTATATTTTTAATCAGTTGGTACAGTGGTAACGTCACCAGCTTTGAATGCTAAAGTTTTGCTTTCGGTTTCGATTCTAGTTGATAGTACCCAAATACGTTTTATTTTACTTTTGAAATCACGACTCTATAATAATATATACGAAATCTGAACAAATCAAAATATCATATTTAAGCGTATTCTAAAACCGAGCAAAGTCACCCTGCCATATAGTTGTTGATAATGGTAGATACCATCAATTTAAACATAAAGGTATTACTTTTTAATATTAGCTCCGCCCTATCGGCGTTGCCCGAGGGCTACTATATGTTGTTATAATAATGCATCAAGAAAAGCCAATAAATATAGCCAGAATAATAGAATTTCACGAAGTATTGAATTAAACTGTTTTGTTTTCTTAGAAATGAAAGGAAATTCTTCAGGTTTAATAGAATTAGTGAAGTATTTTTTACATTTTTAAATATGATTTTATTTTACAAATTATTTGTTTGAAATGGATGTTTTTAAAATAAGAAACTGAAATGCATTATGATAGATTAAATGAAATAAGTAAACATTTTTAATAGTTTACTATCGTGAAGTAATTTCTCAAAATATCTGACAAGTTTTCTAAAAAATGAATGAAATGTATCCGTGTTTATTTAATTTAATAGATAGATTGTAACACACACACACACACACACACACACACACACACACACACACACACACATATATATATATACATATATATATATATATATATATATATATATATA
Organism: Euprymna scolopes; assembly: GCF_053919585.1. NCBI lineage: Eukaryota > Metazoa > Mollusca > Cephalopoda > Sepiida > Sepiolidae > Euprymna > Euprymna scolopes. The sequence goes on from NC_136492.1 coordinate 66,312,046, forward strand.
TATATAGGTGAGAGTGAAAATTCCGCCAACTTACTGTAATTATAATTATATTTATTCATATGTAAATTAGCTTTGTAATTCTGTATCTTGTAAAAAATAGTTTGCAAACGATATATATTTATACACATAGGACACTGGCTGTTGCTACAACTCTAGTTCTACCCATCTCAAAAATAAAAAAAATCACGCCCTAACTACGGGATAAAATTCCATATAATATCAAAGAGCAATTCTAATGAACTCATAAATGAGACATTGTCTGAGTTACAGTATACCTGTAAGTAAAAGTTGAATCTACTCTCCCCGAAGCTCCCAAATTGTGGCCTAACTACCGGATTCAATTTGAGGAAATACACCGGATCGAGATTCAGAGAGTAGAGGTTTTGAGTAATTACAAAATTTAAAATGAATCCCGTGATTTCTGTCAGCCAATAACGGCTTCGTATTTATCATCCCCATCCCTCCACTTTACATCCCAAGAAAAAGGAACTTGAAATACGAGTAAAAATCAATCGTGGTTTTATGCTTCTTCATTTTCATAAAAAAAAGATACAGTTCCAACATGTAGACAAGAAGTCTGAGTGGTTTTGGTGAAATGCGACAAAGTTCGAAAGCAATGCAGGAAATGATAGTCTAAAAATTAATAATCGTTGCTAATTCGTCGAATAAAAATAAAAAGATGATATCCTTATTTGTTTTATTAATGGCTGTCGACTGGCATTCGTAGCAGATGCAGAAAAGGAAAGAAAATAGCATTCACACAGATGAATCCATTTCAATCTGCGCGTTTAATAACAAATGTTATTTCCAAACTTAAGTTTGCCATACAAACCAAAATGCAATTTGAACCTTTTAACATGCTATTATATATTATATATTATATATAAGAACCTTTTAAGATGCTATTGATATATTTTCCTTGCCTTGTTACCCATCTTTTATTCAACCTCGGGAACAATTCTCTTTTACAGATCTGGGTCATCCTGACATGCACTAAGAGACATATATGTAAAAAATCATACTAGCTAACTTCATAGCTAATGATGTAGGTTCCCTACTATATAAGATCTTTATCAAATCACTAAATTTTCTATTAAATAAAATAATTTACGTAAATACTACTTACCGACACAGGATGATCTGCTTGAGTCTAATCGACGTCATGATGATCAGTGATCGACCGGTGGCATAATGGATAAAGTACTTGCAAAAATTGATTTGTTAGTAACACTCTCCGGGAGGTTGAAAGTTCAGCTCTTAGTGCAGGCGACACCCAAAATACAATTGTGAATTACTCAGAACTTCTACTCAGTCATGGCTGATGGAACAAGGACATGCTACACACGTGGATGAAATAAAAGGTTTTGTTTGAAATTTTGTAAAGAATTTCTAGTTTGAGAGAAAGATCTTCGAGTTCGACAAGATACATCTAAAAAAGGTCGGAGATTACATCAACCAAAACCTTGTGAAAATAACATCTAAGATAGGAACATTAGTCAGAGGAATTCGATAATTTAACTATTCTCTATAAGGGGTTATAAAACTACGGCCCGCAGACCAGATCCGGCCAGTTAAAGGCGTTAATCTAGACCGCAGTGCTGTTATGGAAAACGTAAAAATATTCAAGAAAACAAATTTGAAAAGAGAAATATGTGAAAATAATGAGGTGATTAGTTTGTTTGTTTGTTTGTTTTTGTTCAGAAAATAATTAAAAGAATGAGGTTTGGGAGAACCAATTTCATTAAATAGTAAAGTTAATGGACAAAATAGTATAAAATACATCCGGGTCATTTTTTTTGTCTAACGTGTGACTAACACTTTCAATTACCCCGCCCCCTCCCGTTTGAAAACTTTGGAGACGCCTGATCTAGAATATAAACTAACGAAAATGCTATTTCAAACATAAACTTATCTTACTCCCAAAAATGATGGTTCAAATCTTAGCATGACAGACTGACGCTAATGTTATTTCAAACTAAAGAGTTACATACAAACGAAAATTGTTACAAACCAAAATACTATTCAAACATCAACGAGACAGATTGACGAAACTCCATTTGAAGCGTACGCTTGGCATATCTTGACAGATGTTATTTTGGAACTTTAAGATGGCGAATAATTGAAAATAATATTTCAAATTTAAGTTGTCTTTATTAAAGAAATTATATTTCAAACATCAGCGAGGCAAACTAACAAAAATACAGTTCTGAAATCCAACATTGTGACCAAACCAAAAATTCCATTTTAAATAGTAATGCAACAGACAGACAAAAATCCCATTTGAAAGGGAAGAGTAACAGACAGATGAAAATATTATTTGTGTAAAAGACAATGATATTTGAAACCAAAGTGTGGCAAATGCAATGCCATTTCGAACGGAAAATTCGCAGACAAATGAAAATGCTATTTGAAACAGAAGCGTAAAAGACAGATGTAAATATCATTTCGAACGGAAACGTTCCAGGTCCGACCGACCGATACTCAGATTCTCTAATAAATATCCCTGGGCATATCAAAACAAACTGAAATTCTGATGAAAGTATAAGTGAAACAACATTGAAAATGATTAAATAAATGTCAAGAAAGAATTACTTGTCTTTTATTTTTAATTAATCATAACAATAAAAGAAATAACACAGAAAGTTATTCTAAATAATAATTGTCGAATTTGTCCGAAAAAACTATTCTAATTAAATCCATACTTTATCAATTACCACTTTAATCCAAGTGATTTTCTAAAACTAATTTCATCAAACACATTTGGTTCTTTGATAATACAGGGACCCTTTCGAACACAATTGAATGATGAGACTTCACTGTTGCCTTTTAATTCTTAAGTGAAACCATTATTTACAGATAAATGAATAAAATCACGGTAGATTCTTAACAGTGCAATGTAGACTACAATGTATTCTGGATTAAGTCACCGTAAAGTTTCCTTCCGGTACACAGCGAGGGAAAGTTCCTATCTACGAGCAGGTTATCCATAGATTTGATTTTAAAATGGGTAATAGCCCCGATGTCGGCGGATATAAAAGTATGATCGGGGGGAACGTTTGTTGGTCCTAATTCAGTCATAAACAACGCAGGGTCTCCCTGTTAGTAATATATATATATATATATATATATATATATATATATATATATATATATATATATATATATATAAATGCACATACATACATCTATAATATAAAGCTGAACGTCTGTGTGTGTGTCTGGTCACGAATAGTCTCCTATATGGTTGACTATTACAGAAAACTGATCCCATATAATGATAGAAGATGTATCAAGACACAGAAATGGGTATGTTTGATTTGGCATAATGATGATTCATAAAAATTGTGTGGTCTGCGTACGCGCCTAGTCCACAAAGTATGGAAATAAAAAAAATAAAAATTAAAAAGAAAACGTTTACAAGTGTTTTTGATATAGATGTACATAATACTTTGAGAAGTATTTTTAACTTAAATAGGGATGGTATAATAAAATTGTGGGGTCTGCGTTCGCGCCTGGCCTCCATAGAATAGAAACAGGCACAAACTTTAATAAAGACTTTTCATATCTATCTGCAAAAGTATTCTTTGATAATTATGTTCCAGTTTGAAGAAATATGGTATAATTAAATTATGAGGTGTTCGTTCGTGCCTGACCTCCATAGAATGGAAATATGTCACAAAGTTTAACAAGGTTTTTTGATATAGATCCACAGAATATTGTGATAAGTGTTTCAGTGCGAACAGGTGTGGTATAATAAATTATGGGGTTTATCTATTTTATTTTGACTTTCATCATATTTTGCTTTGGTTTTAATACCCCCAAATTCGAAGCTATCTCTTTACAAGCCTTCCTTTTCATAACCTATCATACTTTCATAAATCAGAGTCCATTTTCTGAACCCAGTCAACGACGGGTACTTTTGCTAGTGTATATATATATATATATATATATATATATATATATATATATATATATATATATATATTAGTTATTTTTATTTGTTGCATAGACATATATGCGGAGTATTGTGTGTAAATTTAATTCACAGTAGAAACTACTTTCCGGCACTGGATGGTTTGCTTGAGTCTAATCGACGTCATGATGATCAGTGATCGAGCCTACTCCTCCCCTACTCTCATTCGTGCGCTCGTGTGTGTATATCGCAGTTGTGTGCAAATATAATGCCTGCCTCATAATAGGTTAGGCTTATTCCAGCCAGCAATAGCGGGTCATATTGACGAATCAGATCAATTCGGCTGGCGTCTATGGATTTTTGCATCGTTTAGAGAGACTGAATAAGCCGACCCAACACCAACCGAAGATGGCACAGGTCAAATCATCACTCTCAAATCACGTGCGTTCGCACGCACACACGCACACACGCACATATGATTAATAAATATAGTTGTGTTAGTTGCTATATTCATAGTGAAGTCAGCTCAATGCTGATGATAGAGTTTTTGGTAATCGTCGTTAACAGTGTATCTGACAGTTTCCAGCTTTGCTTTCTTCACTCCATGCCATACTTCGGATCACAATGCCGGTGAATGCTGGATTTGAGACTGTGTCTTCAAAGTTTGAATTAGTTGGTCTTGATGTTATGGTAATTAGTATTATCAACTATATATATATATATATATATATATATATATATTTATATATATATATATATATATACATATATATATATATATATATATATATATATATATATATATATGATTAAAAAAGAATGCGAGAAGTATAAAAGCTTATAACTTTTCTTTATTCGTTTTTAATTGGTGACGTGCAGGAATACAAAATAATAATATTATGAAAGAAAATTAAAAATAATTAAAAAACTTTTTTCATAAGTACATAATTTTCGACCGATCCTTCAGTCTTCATCTATATATATATATATATATATATATATATATATATATATGTGTGTGTGTGTGTGTGTGTGTGTGTGTGTGTGTGTACACACACATATATACAGGATGGTCGCTAGAAAAGCAGAAAATTTGAAGGTCAGCTGACATCATGAAAAAAATGCCTGATTGCTATTTTTTGATTGGTTCTTTTGTTATCGAATGGGTGTGCAATCTTCATATTGATTTCATTACATCTTACTTATTTATTTCTTCGATTAAGATTTTGATACCCACATCATGGACGAGAGCAGCAGGAAACAGGTTTAAGATTTTCAAAGGCAGATGATAATTCTTTTCAAAAGTGAAAATCCGACTCGAGGACGGACAAAATGTCTGGCCGTGTTACCGAATGTTTTTTTTCAACTCTTACAATGCATCATTTTGGTAATGTTGTTGCAACTTTGAAACGAGAAGGTACTGAAGCAGCTGGTACTCGCCAAAAAAGAACGGGACCAACGAAACTTTCGAAAAATTATTCTTTGTAAAAATAAATCGTTGTTTGACAAATTCCTAGCTTTTCTCCACCCTATATATATATATATATATATATATATATATATATATATATATATATATATATATATATTTGTGTATGTGTGTGTGTGTGTGAGAGACAATATTTTAGGACCAAGTGTTTTTTTAAAGCAAATGATACATTTAAAAAGACATCTAAATTTGATTGGAGAGTTTAGCTCATCACTAATATTTAATTTGGCGGAGTCGACTTTGGAGAAGACCTTTGTTTGCTTTAAGTGATATAGTCTATAGGTCTCACAGCATAGTAACCTCCCAAAACGATTTTCGGGAGAGGCATAAAACGTTTTTCACTTTTAGCACTTAAGAGTTATTTCAGAATAATTGTCAGCAAACCAATCCTGATGTTTAGATTTGCGGAAGCCAAGAATGTCTACACTTTTATCATAGTGTATTTTTAAAATGCCCCTACGATCCATCGAAAACAGAATAAACTACGGATCGAAGTTTTTCATGCACACTTGGAACATATAGTTTGGTTACATGAACCCGCCTAGGAATCTTAACCCAACCTGACCTACACTTCCTCCTTATACAGACTTTCAGCTTCCCGCTTACTAAAATGTGGTCAATGCTGCAGTCAGCTCCACGTATGACACTATAATCATTTTTTAAGTCAGTCCTCCTGGCTTGTTTTGAACGAGGGTGGGTCCAAGTAAACTTATGGATTCCTTTGTGGCTAAAAAAAGTGTTACGGATAGCAAGATCAAACTAAGTGCACAGGAAAAGAGGATCCAGATCATTGCTGTTGACCTTGTGCACATCAACCTGGCTGAAAGAATCTCAGGTATTATAATCTTTACCCACCCTTGCATTTAAATCAACCATGAGTAAGATCTTTTTAGGCAAGTGTATAGAAGAAACAGTATGAGTGAGATCTTGGCAAAACGCAGTGATGGTGTTTTTATCATGAGCCATGGTAGGAATTTATACAGATAAAATCATCATATATCTACTGTGTGCTAGAGAGAAAGGCATTTTCATGATTCTGTCACTTACACCGCTTGGTTGGTTAACCCTTTTCACTAAACCAGGCCGCACTGCAAAGCCAATCCCACCTTTTCATTTTAACCCCGATCGTATTTATTTCCAGAAAAAAGTGTATCTCGAATCCACTTCCACCAATTGATCTCCATCACTCAGGCGTGTTTCAGACAACGCCGCAATATCTATGCTGTACCTAGTGAGCACTCTTGCAATAATAGTTGTTCCGCGCTCAGATCTTTTACCATCTAGAACATCTAACAGAGTTTTCCCATTCAACGTAGCAACAGTTAGATTATTCCTCTCCTGATGATATTCTGTTTTTTTTTTTCTTTAATATTTTTCAATTTTTTCTTGTTTCTCCTGTAAATATAGAGCAGCCTTCGAGTGCAGGAAACCGACAAGTTAATAAAACGGTAGACAATGTTTAGGTCAAATATTCTAGACTCTTCCAAAGTTCATAGGTGAGCAGTGTATTCTTCGAGAAGACTACTCAGACACCAGATCATCCACCGAAGTTGCTTCCACCCTGTATCGACGATGTTAGGTAAATCACTCGCCCCTTATGTGCAGATTTACAGTTATGCACTTCCAGCTCGCCAAGCCTGTGCACGTCATTACTCACCTATCGGCATAGAGGTTTTGGAAAGATATTTGCACATGACGATTGCGACACAACATTGCTATGCTACACATATTGTATCCTCTCGATTGCACAGTGACAAACCGAAGTAGTAAGATGGCTAAACAGCGGCAGAGTGTGAATATTTTATTGTCACGGAGTTTACCCTCTCCGGCAGCTGGGCATATATACACACATACACATTAGCAAGCGCGCGCGCGCACACACACACACACACACACACACACACGCGCGCGCGCGTATATATATATATATATATATATATTCTCACAGTATAGTAACCTTCTAGAACGTGAGAGGGAGGCTAACAGGTACTACACTTTGCCCAAGTGTGACCTGGAACTATATGAGACAGAAGGGTTCATTTTCCTGAGATATTACGTAGTAATATCAGTATTTCCTCTACACTCGAATGATGGAATTATAAGGTTCTCTTTCGTTGTACTGAGCATTACTCTGATCTCTGTGACAACCCCTCTGATGTTTATGAAGATATCATCAATAGTTTTTCTTTTACCACAACAGAGACTTATCCATAGATGGAAACCTGGATACTGAGGTCAACTACAGGATACAGCGTGCCACTAAGGCTTTTGGTGACTTAGTGAGGTCTGACAGAGGCATAACCTTTCGTACAAAGATTAGTGTCTATCATTCTTGCATTTTACAATGCTTACTTTACTCTTTTGAAACTTGGCCAACTTATGGTAGACACGTAAAAGTCATGGAGAGAATACATCAGAAATTTCTGAGACACATTCTCGGCATCAGGTGGAACTTTTTACACATGGTACGGATATCCTCATGCGAGCTAACGTACCATGCATTGAAAACTGATTATACGTAATCAGATGAGGTGAGCTGGACATCTGACAAGGATGGGTGATGACAGATTACCCAAGCGCCTGTTTTATAGCGAAATTATAATTGGAAAGCGTCCACAACAAAAATCAAAGAAACACTTCAAGGACAACATAAAGGGTAATCTAAAAGTACTCGGTATTGGTGTGTCTAGTTGGGAGAGAGCTTCTAGGGATCATGAAAAGTAACGCTCCAAGGTTTATCACGACTGTGGTAGCTTCAATAAGAAAAATATGACTATGCGAAAATTAAGCGTGAAATCCGGAAGAAAAATCTGTCATAGCAGCGAGAGTAGACCACTGGCGGTGTTCAATGTTGCACTCACCGAGGGACTTTTACAAAGAGTCTTTATATCGTTTCTTCTGTGCCCCTCTGTCACGGTGGCCAGTAGAGTGTTCGACATATATGGCTATCTTGGGCAGGCAATGATCCTCTGTTCTGGAGATGTGCTCGGTTCAGCGTAGTTGCGACTTCAGCAGCATGACCTCGATGCTGGTGATCTCCGCCTGCTCGATGACATTAACATTGATGACATAGTCACTCCAGTGAACGTTGAGGATTGTACGGAGACAGCGTTGATGGAAACACTCGAGAAGTCGTGGTTGGTGACGGTAATTTGTCCACGACTAAAGCCGTACAGGAGGGTGGAGAGTACTATGCCAGAACCTGTAGGTTTTACATATGTGCGTACTTCTAAAAGTAAAATCTCCTATTTTTCGTATCTCAAAAGTCTCAAGAGACACACAGAAGAGAGTGGTATCATTAAAATGGCGGCTTTTTGTGCTCCAGGATTTATTTTTCTACATAATCATCATCATTCTCAGTGTCATTTTGCCAACGATGAACGATGGTTGTGCATAGACCTCCGGAACGCTTTAGCTTTGGCGTCCGGAGCTTTGGCGTTGGAGAGTCGTTCCAAAAGTAAAGTCTCATTTTTTTAAAACTGAAAACGTTAAAAGCTACGTAGACAGGAGTAGTACCATTGAAACGAGCGACCTTTTGTGCTGTAGAATTTATTTTTCTACATTGTCACCACCATTCTCAATGTACTTTTGCCAACGCTGAATGATAGCTGTGCATACGCATCCGGGGCGCACTTTGTCATAGGAGGGTCGTTACAAGATTAAAATATTCTATTTCTTTCACTCAAAAAGTTGCAGATGTACGAAAACTGTTCCTTTAAAACGAGTCATCTTTTTTGCGCCAAAATTAATTTTTCTACGTAATCACTACGATTCGCAATGCACTTTTGACAGGAATTCAATGATGCACTTCTGCTTCTGATGCACGTCCATGATAGGGGTTTCTTTTCTTAGAGTCTCCCGCCATCAATATCTGCAACAGAGAGAGAGAGAGAGAGAGAGAGAGAGAGAGAGAGAGAGAGAGAGAGAGAGAGAGAGAGAGAGAGAGAGAGAGAGAGAGAGAGGAAACGTTCAGATCATAAATGAATAATTTAATTATCATAACAATATCTATTTGCAATCGCCTCTTATCTATTCGGGCGGCATAAACAAATAGAAGGCTTTATATTGTTGTTATTTATTGATACCTAGAAATATTAAATTTTCACAAATTATGAAATATTTTTAAGCTCATGTCTTCACTACTATAAGTTTGAACGTACTTATCTTTTTTAAATTTCTCTAAGAAATTATAAGTTTATCTTCCGATGAAAAGCAGCTACGGCCGTATAAGAAAAAAAAACACAAACACACACACACAAATTGGTTTTAAGTGTCAAAAAATGAAATGAATCAGTAGAACAATTGATATCATTAAACATTAAAAGAAAGACAACTTTGACTGGAAGATAAATTTGGAAACAAAGAAACAAAATTATAGAACAAATGGAATATTAGAAGAAAAGAAAATAGAAAAGTTTCATCTGGAAGAAAAACTTCAAGAAAAAGAAAATTTTCTAGAAAGACTATTGGAGAAAATGAGAAAATATTTCTTCATACCAAATAAGAAAAAAAAGCAAAAGATTCGTATAATCAAATACAAGTCAAAATAGTGAAGATTAAACTGCATTTTCACAAAACCTTGTTTGATGCGCTATCGGTAATTTTAATTACCCCCCCCCCGCACGGATAAACATGTTTCCGCCGTATTTCAGACGATACAAAAATCATTGTACCGTGCAAATTGGACCGGTTTTTCAAATGTTCATTTGCTATTGAGTTTAAAATACTAAATTCGTGAATGACACAGAAACCTTCAACCTTCTATTTGTTCTAACGATACATTGTTTAGCCCTAAAACTTATTTTTCAGAAAATGAGGAAATGCATGAATCTCACAAGCAGAGGAGACGAAGATTACGTTACTTTCCCTAACGTAGTTAACGAACACAGCGATTATTTCAATTTGTCTGAGTTGAGCGTTAACAATTCCAAATGCCTAATCTTTGCACAAGGTTTAGTATAAAATACGTGTGTAAAGCGGAGTATTACATATTAGAAAAGTCTCTGAAATGGGGGGGGCGCATTCACCAACTATATATAAGTATGAAGAGAAAAATAATTTGACCTCCAAACCCTGTTTTATCTGCGCACAATTGAATTTGTACAAAGGTTGTTCAATATTTAACTACGGGAGTGGGACTATAATTGCTTAAAAGAAAAGGAAATAAAAACACAGAAAAATTATCAAGAAGAGAACTATGGCTACTGCTAAACTGTAAATAAATAATTTTTTACTTTTCTTTCATTTTTGTCTACACATTTATTGATCCACAATGTACCAACTCATGTACGATATACCAACGTTGGAATTTGTCATGAGTCGTCTAATGTTCATTTTTTATAGAGCAATAACTGCCTCTCCGGACGAACTGGCGACTAAATTGTTGCTATTTTACCAGAAACGACTACAAGCTCGCCCAAATGTATGGGGATGGATAGATAAGAAAGTTTTTCTATTCCACTTTCTAGAGGAATAAAAAAAAGACATGTTCAGCCATGAAAAATGATTTCGGAATCAGAAAAAAAAGAATCAATATTCTATTAAGAATACAGAATAAGAACGAAGAACCATAAGTCAGAAAAAGAATCGGTGTTTCACTTCTCGGTAAATGCGCTAAATAAAAACCAAGTTTTTGGAAATACTTGTTATGGTGAATAAGCATCAGTAATCAAATATAGTTTTTACGAAAAAAAAAGCCCAGTAGTTGTTGTTTTATTGTTTTCAGATCTGTAGCCACATCTAAAAAGCTTAATCTCTAACTAGAGAAACGAGTTATCGCCCCTGATAAATAAGAAAATGCCTGCTTCCAAATCATTTAGTGAATCGATTGTAATGTTGCAATCAAAAGGACATAAACCCCAAAGAGTCGCCTACTTCTTAAACGAGATATATAAAAAAATGGAGCCAGTTACATAGCGCACAGATTTGAATACAGCAAGCAGCAGCAGCAGCAACAACAACAACAACAAAAAATTAAAATAAAATAAAATAAAAAATAAATAAATAAATAATAATCTCGGCTCCCTTGTTTTCCGCTGCCTTTCTGTTTGTGTATGTGTGTATGTCAGCATAAACTGACGCCACACCAAATAAGTGAGGGTTAAGGAGGATGGAAATACCGATGAGAGAAAGCACCAGCCAGACCTCCATTGGAGGAGTGCAAAAAAAAAAAAAGACTGGGATCTTGGGGAGGCTTATTGCCATCCAAATTCCAGTGAAAACCAATGATCACTGTCAACGAGAAATCAAAGGTAAGCAACTTTTGCGATAACGCAAATCAATCTGCAAATTTTATCGAAAGAGGTGGAGAGTACTGAAAATCTGAGGGCACTTGTTCTCACTCAAACTCCAGAGAACACCAGGAGCTGTTCTCAAAGAGAAAACTTTGATCATGGCCTGTGTGACTACTAGTGAGTAAATAATAATAATAATAATAATAATAATAATAATAATAATAATAATAATAATAACAACAAAATCGCCTGGATTGTCACTTTCATCGCTAACCGCTAAAACTGGATGGACGCATCTTATTTGGATCTCAATAAAATGCTCTAATCACCCCATCAATTGATCTGTCGCGCTTAAATATAAATTTACATTTTGTCTGTCTGTCACGCTTTAGTTTGAAATGATGTGCATCAACGGCTGTTGGTTTGTCATGCTTCAAGTTGACGGATTTTGAATCGCTAGATGTACATATTAAATAGACGTATCTTATTTTAACTACGTGCAAGCGTCTCTTTAAGGTGTGTCGATTAGTTAATCTTTTATAGTTAAGTTTGAAATAAGATGTTAGTTTGTCTGTCACGGTTAAGTGTAAAATACCATTATGTTTTAATCGTTAAACGCGCAGATTGAATCGGCGTATCTCAATAAATTGTGTTCTTATTTTTTTATTCGTTTTGTTTTTGTATTGATTTTTTTCTCGAGAAGAAAGAGTAAAGAACCATATTAATCGATCCAGGTCTTCGAGGCCAATCAAAGAAACTAGTTTCGCCTTCGTTCGCGCGTATCTATCGATTAAATACGCGTCCCTTGGTGCGTCCATGTTTTCTGGAATCATCTCACAGTCCGGCATTTTGGATAGTAATCCATAGAGATTGTGTGTGCGCCGCAGAGAAAGAGAAAGAGAAAGAGAGAGAGAGAGAGAGAGAGAAAGGGAGAGGAGACTGAGAGAGAGAGAGAGATGGAGAGGATAGAGAAATATAGAGAAATAAATAGCAGTTACAGAGAGAGAGACAGAAAAGATATATATATATATATATATATATATATATAGTTATCCACATACAGTACGGTTTCGCTGTTTCACAGCTCATCAGTGCGGCTAGACGGGCAATATATATATATATATGAATATATATATATATATATTGCCTGTCTCTCTCTCTCTCTCTCTCTCTCTCTCTATATATATATATATATATATATATATATATATATAATTATTATTTTTTTTTTTTTTACTATAATAATTAAATACATATATATATATACACACACACACACACACACACACACACACACACACTCCAGTGGGCGCCTGTGTTGTAAAATACGCACAATATAATATTTTAATTAATACAGAAACTGAGGCATGTGCATTTCATTCGAGCATTATGTTTTTTTTGTAAACAGTTCACTTCTTGGAAACAAAAACAAAAAAAAAATAAGACTTGAACGGAGATCGAAACCAAAACCTACAGGCAGTGAGTCAAGTACGCTACCCATTGCACAAGCTTAAAAGGCTCTTTACCAAGTGTTTTCAAATAATCTTAGTCTTAACATAAAGAAGTTATCATGGTTCTCGACTGCGCACGCGCAGTCCTAAAACAGTTGACAAACAGCTGACAACCTCCACGTACGAATTTTTCAATTTTGACCACCTAGCTTCCCTTTCTTTAGCTGCCTTTTTCCTGATAAAAACCAATTAAAAAGTTTCCCACATGTTTGAATATTCTGTAATAAATTTCAAGTCTGTCGATCAAAAATCCATTGAGTATATAGGTTGACACACACATTCTCTCTCTCTCTCACATATATAGAGAGAAAGAAAAAGTGAGAGGGCCAGAAAGAGAGAGAGAGAGAGAGAGAAAGAGAGAGAGAGAAAGAGAGAAAAGAAAAACATAGAAAAAAGAGACATAAAGACATATATAGTTGTTACAGAGAGAGAGAAAGAGAGAGATAGGGAACGAGAGAGAGAAAGCGATAAGGAGTGAAAGATAGTGGATAGAAACAGAAAGAGAAAAGACAAAAAGAAAAAGATAGATAGATAGATAGATAGAGAGAGAGAGAGAGAGAGAGAGAGAGAGAGAGAGAGAGAGAGAGAGAGAGAGAGAGAGGGTAGTTGTTAGAGAAAGAGAGAGAGAAAGAGAGACGTTTCTTACATTTTACTGGTCAGTCGCATGAGAGCGTGATTGAGTTTTTTTTTTTTTCGAGGTGATTGGCACTGATGGTAGTGGACCGCTTGTGAAGCATCGGCTACAACAAGAATAGTCAATGGCATCAAGTGAATGGAGTTGGTCTTTATTATGACTTCCGTGTAAGTTATGATCCATTGAAACGTTGTTGACTCTTTGTGGATCGATGGATTTTCAAGAAACTTCGCCCATTTCTTGCTGAAAGAGATGGCTAAAGGCAATAAAAACGACATCACCGTAAACGGGTAGGCGTACTGTTGCATCAACATTAACATTATATGGTGTGCGTGTCTGCATGGAGTGAATTAGAAGCACACACATACATATATACATACACACATACATACATACATATAATCTAAATAGAGACTTGATAATCTTATACACAAACGCACACACACACAAACACACACACGCATATATATGTATAGTTGAGCACTATCTGGGAAATAAAAGGCGGTTGGCTAGTCCTATGCAAGTTCGCGATTTACGGTCGCGCCATCCCTATAGATCGTCTTAGTAGCGTATGTTTGATCTGGCAGAACGGTGGTTCATAAAAATTGTAGTGTCTGCGTTCGCGCCTGGCCCCCAAAAGTATGGAAATAAAAAATGAAAAAAAAAAGTTTACAAGGGTTTTTGATATAGATGTACATAACACTTTGAGAAGTATTTTTAACTTAAATAGGGATGGTATAGTAAAATTGTGGGGTCTGCGTTGGCGCCTGGCCTCCATAGAATAGAAATAGGCACAAACTTTAACAAAGACTTTTCATATCTATCTGCGTAAGTATACTTTGATAATTATGTTTCAGTTTGAAGAAATATGGTATAATAAAATTATGAGGTGTTCGTTCGCGCCTGATCGCATAGGATGGGAATATATTTAACAAATTTGTTTTTTAATATAGATCCACAAAATATTGTGATAAGTGTTTCAGTGTGAACAGGTATGGTATAATAAATTATGGGGTTTATCTATTTTATTTTGACTTTCATCATATTTTGCTTTGGTTTGATACCCCCAAATTTGAAGCTATCTCTTTACAACGCTTCCTTTTCATAACTTATTATACTTTCATAAATAAGAGTCCATTTTCCGTAGGCTGTATTTGAACTCAGTCAACGACGGGTACTTTTGTTAGTATATATATATATAATAGTATAATAGTAGTGACCTAAATCAAGCTGCTGAGGATAAACGCAAGCACAGAAAGGACAGATTATTAACCAGACACACTCAACCCCACCCCACCACCACTACCTTTATCTGCCCAAATTGCACAAGACAAATTGGGTCTAGGATTGGGCTCTATGCTCATCTGAGGACCCACAGAAGCCACAACGGAGGACAGTCTTACTCGGACACGAGTGACCGCCGATGATGATGATGATATATATATATATATATATATATATATATATATATATATATATATATATATAGCTTTACAGCGGATGAAACGTTCTGCTTTAGCCGAACAAAATATAAAATAAAATAGAAATTTACTATAATAAAGACTTTGTGTGTATGGTTGTAACAAAAATTGGATTAGTATTTGAAAAATAAAATTGTCTCACTGGAAAAGACGACATAATTCCATTTCCGTTTGATGAAAACCGCCTTTCTTTTTTTGTAGCAGACTATCTACTAGTTGGCCAGTAGTGTACAAAACCCTACAGCGATAGGAGCCTTCTATCATGTTTGAAAATGACACAGCTGTACAACTCATGATCTATATCGATCTAAGTTACATTAATCACTATCGATCCATTGTTACCACCTTCAAAATACATCGCTGGATTGCTGCGATAACAAGAACGTGCCCAGTGTGATGAAAACAAAGCTTCTGGCAACGGTTATGGTCTTTGGTGTGGTTTCAAGTCAGGGCCACATCATGCCACCTCACATCGAAGTCGGCTTGCAAGTCAACACGAAAGTATACCTGGATGTGATGAAGAGTGTGGTAATTCCCGGGTGCAATCAGGTGGCTGCTGGCAGACCCTGTTTATGGAAGCAGGACTCGGCGCCGGCCCACAAGTCCAAAGAGACGCAGGATTGGCTTCAGAAGGCGTGCTACGGCTTTGTACCTTTTTCTCACTGTCCCATTCCTCCCCAGACCTAACCCGGCTGAACTACTTCGTTTGGCCATACGGCAGGAACATCACCAACATGACCTCCTACAACACCAAAGCCAGCCTGACCATCCGCCGAGTATGCATTAATCTCCCGCAGGCGCTTGTGGGAAAAGCATGCTACCAATTCCGGACACGTATCGAGGCGGTGATTGAGGATAAAGGCGGCTACATTGAATACATGTCAGCTCGACTACATAATAAATTTACCTGAATTGACTTTTTCAATAAAAGTTTTAAAATAAAGCTGTAGTGTTGTTTTCTTTGGGGCAACCATCCCATTTTGTATATATAGTAGTGACCTGACAAGGCCACAGGGGAGACAACCAAACAAAAAAGAAAAAAAAAACCTTAGCAAAATGTATCCTAAAGCAGCAAAAATGAAGCTGGCCTGTCATGACACTATATATAAAACTGTAGGCAAATTTGGGTATATTTTATTGGCTAAGAAATATAGGGGTTCTTTTGCCATTTTATACATTCCAAATCTCAACGACTTTAACAGTTTTAATAAGTTTACAAATCTCAGCGAATTTAACAAATGAAGACTCGTTGGAAAGGTAATGACCTGAATTGTGTATTAGGCTATGTGTGATTTGCCTTTAAAGTCGCACATTTAGGGGATCATCAATCATCCAGAGCCTATTTTTGGCACTTTCTTACAGCCATAAAATCATTTAATGATAGTCATTTGTTTTCCTAGTTTTGCATATGAATTACAAAATATTTGATATTTCCCCCCAAACCCCTGGCCCTGATGGAAGGGAGACTAAAACTGGCTGCTATGATTTCAAATGATCTGAAATAACAGCAAGTGGAGACGTGATTCTAAACATGTCTCATATATTATATCCCCCCTGTTTTATTTTTATACACAAAGTAAATTTCACAGTTTATAAGGACTATTTGATCGTAGAGATATTCAAAATCGTACCCTATTTCCAAAAGAGGGGAGCTATATAATATGGAAAATATTTGAAATCAAGTCTCCACTTACTGTTATTTCCGATCATTTGAAACCATAATAGCAAGTTTTAATCTCCCCTCCATCAGGACCAGAGGTTTAGGATATATATATATATATATATATATATATATATATATATATATATATATATATATATATATAATATAAAGCTGAACGTCTCTGTGTGTGTCCGGTCACGAATAGGCTCCTATATGGTTGACTATTATAGAAAACTGATCACATATAATGATAGATGTATCGAGACACAGGAATGGGTATGTTTGATCTGGCATAATGATGATTCATTAACATTGTGTGGTCTGCGTACGCGCCTAGTCCACAAAGTATAGAAATAAAAAATTGAAAAATTGAAAAAAAAAACAAAAAACATTTACAAGTGTTTTTGATATAGATGTACATAAGAATACTTTGATAAGAAAGTTTTAACTTAAATAGTGATGGTATAATAAAATTGGGGGGTCTGCGTTGGCGCCTGGCCTTTATTGAATAGAAATAGGCACAATCTTTAACAAAGACTTTTCATATTATCTACTGAGTATACTTTGATAATTATGTTTCAGTTTGAAGAAATATGGTATAATAAAATTATGAGGTGTTCGTTCGCGCATGATCGCATTAATATAGATTTCCAAAGCATTGTGATAAGTGTTTCAGTGTGAACAGGTATGGTATAATAAATTATGGGGTTTATCTATTTTATTTTGACTTTCATCATATTTTGCTTTAGTTTTGATACCCCCAAATTTGAAGCTATCTCTTTACAACCCTTCATTTTCATAACCTATCATACTTTCATAAATCAGAGTCCATTTTTGTAGGCTGTTTTTGAACCCAGTTAACGACGGGTACGTTTTCCAGTATATATATATATATATATATATATATATATATATATATATATATATATATATATATATATATATACATGCATGCATACATATGTACGTACATACATATATGTCTGTATATATATATATATATATATATATATATATATATATATATATATATATATACAAATCTGCACAAATGTGTGTGTACAGACATATAATCTAATTTCAGTCTAAAAAGACAACACAAAAGATGGCATCGTGTTTACTATTGATTTTTTTTTAGTGTAAGAAATAGCAAATTAGTTTTATTTTTATTTTTTTGGCGTCTCGCATCCAGCCGGATCCAAACATTAACCGCAATTGCACATTCGTTCCCCCTCTCTCTTTTGAAAGAAAGGATTGGTCGCTTCATTTTCCTCACAGGGTATCTTGCTGAAGGTGGGGGCCTGTCGGCTTAATCGATCGCCAATTTTTGGTCTCTAGTACAATTCTTGCCTGTTTCCATATCAAGTGCTCAGACAACAATTCAAGCGTCCTGAAACAAAACTGGCTCGTTTGACTCTCGCGTCAGCGCGACGAAGCTAAATAATTGTAGTGTGAGATACCTTTTTTTCGTTTTTTTTTAGTGTATCAAAGCCGAAAAGTCACTCGAGGATAAAGGTTAATGGGTTCGTCAGATTAGACGGTAGTTTTAAAAAGAAACTTTACTTAAATATATTTTATTCTGTTCATTCATATTGTATATCACATTATTCTTTTATTGAATTCCTGGCAAAAGAATAGTGGTGGCTATGTACAAAATAAAATTCTGTAGCACAAAATGTTTCTCGTTTAAATGGTACCACTTCCGTCTTCGTAGCTCTTCATTGTTTTTCTTGGTATATTTCCTGTCAGAATTATTTCAACAAAAAAATCAGGTACTTAATCGTGGGATTACGCGGAGGATGCCAACATCCGAAAATGAAAATGTTTTTTATGAAACGAACTGAATTTGAACACGGCATACCCAACTTTCAGCTGGTATTGTTAACCACTTAACCAGCGTTACCTCTTAGAAGTAGCGTTTAGCCACAAGTACGAAGAAAACGAATACACAGTTATTTATAGTGGCTGAGGCAATAAAAGTTTTTGTTGTGAATGATTTAGAGGAGAAACTAGTGATTGGAGTTCAGTCGAGCGCCTACTATGAAAATAGTTTGAAGTAAGCGATCTTTGTCTATACCGGTTTTGGGTTATGGGAACTTCGTCACGGAACTCCAAGGAATATTTTGCTGGTACGGATATTTGTCTCCCTATCTTAAAGATAGAATAAAACAACAATAGCTTTTATGCTTTGTCTTATATTACAGTATGTCGTTCTTCATGAACGGCAACTGTAAATAAATGTGCTTATCGTACTAGATTTATTTTTCCATCATTCGTTCTGATGATACGAGAAGTGTTCCAAATGTAATGATGTAACATAGTGTGAACGGTGATATGCAAATACCGAGCCGTGAGCGAAATGACGTTGCGGTAAGTAAAAAGAAGACATTAAAATTAAGAGACCACTTTCGAGAAAACGATCACATTAGAGACGTGGATGGCGTTTGAGAGCACGTACGCGAAGACGATCACGTGAGAGACGTGGATGACGCTTGAGAGACATCAGGCGTGACGGGAGAATTAGGAAATAAATGTAAAAAAAAACACAAAAAAAACGAGTTGAAATTTTTTCTGTTTTTTGTCTACTTTGCGACTTAGGCAACAACGTGTTGGTTCCCGGACTACGTTACAATGCCTCCTATTTTTATTCCGCCCGCACGTATCAGAGAGGATTACAAATGAACATTGTTAGGATGACTGAAATTCTACATTCATGACTTGAAAGTTTCCTCTTTTTGTTGCAGATATGGACGATGTGACTACTCTAAGAAACCAGTTCCTATCGTGGACGTACGTCAGAAGCAGAGATGCGTCATTGAATTCCTGGCAAAAGAATGGTGGTGGCTATGTACAAAATAAAATTCTGTAGCACAAAATGTTTCTCGTTTAAATGGTACCACTTTCGTCTTCGTAGCTCTTCAACTTTTCTAAGTAAAAAGATAGGAGACTTTACTTTTGGAACGACTTTCCTATGGGAAAGCGTCCTCCGGACGTTTATGCGCAGTCATCATTCATCGCTGGCAATGGTAAATTGAGAATGATGGTGACTATGTTGAAAAATAAATAAATTAAAGAAGTCTTTACATAAAGAACGACTACCTTTCTTGAAACCTAAGATTAATTAAAATGAAATCGTAAACTTAAATATGACACGTCTTTTTCATAACGTTGTATCTTGACTGATACTACACTTTAGTTTTTTTTTTTCTGTCCTCGGTCAATGAAAGAATAATCTGTTAAGTGTTGACACTGAAAGTTATGGTTTTATCTTTTTGCGTTATAACAGTTGTAAATGGTTTAAAATCGGCTGGAAGTCCCCTGAGCGTTATTGATATTAATAGGCTATCGCTTATTATTTCACCCGAGAGTTTTAAGGTATTGGCGGTTTTTTCTGCCCTTATAACATAGTCAGTAATAGTTTCATCTTTGTTACTAGGAATTATTTAACACTTGAGATCGGGGCTGCATTGATTCTTCGCCGCCATCTTTGTTACTGAGAATAACTCAACATTCGAGATCGTGACTGCATTGATTCTTCGCCGATTTGATTTACGGCCGCTATCTCTGTTCAACATAATGTCTCAATATTTAACATATTCCTGTCGGTACCACCGTTTTTGGTGGTACTGAATTTTTCTAACATATATAAACCAATTTTGTGCTTTACTCAGCTCGTGTGGGGAGGTGGCAAGCAGGTGGACGCATCGCAAAGAAATGTTATTTATAAAAACTTAAGTTTGACAGGCATGAAATACTATTGTGCCAGTCGAACGATAGGGCTATTTTCAAATTAAGCTTGACAGCCGTACGAAAATGGTATTGTGTCACACGAACGATATTACTATTTTAAACTTACAAGAGGCAAACTGACGAAAATGCTACTACAAACGAGACTGCTTCCTAAACGACTACAACATGGTCGGCTTTTAAGTTTTGTACCGTTCTTTTGATAATCAAATTCTGTTCATTACACTCAACTAAAGAAAAAAAAACAACAACTATATTCTCTAATGCCCTCCCTCATTCAGGTTTATAAACCATGATTCATTATAAACGAAAGGGGAGTAGAAAGCTTGACAAGATTATGCAAATGTTATTTCAAACGAAACTAGTGCATTAAGCTAACTGGAGCTATTTTTGTTTTCATTATTGAAGGAGTTAAACTAGTGAAAAAGAAGTCACTCTAAAATTCAACGGGGTTTACACGTCAAGACTTTTATTTTATTTTATTAACGAATTTCATATAAAAACATCCATAAATTAACTTTTTCAAATAAAATTGTTGGAATATATATGCCAACGATTCCAAATATATTAATTGGACTGCTGTAATTACCTACATTGATTAACCTGCTACAGGACACAAGATTGGAAAGCGTTCGGGATCTGCAATCAGATCGAAAGAACTGGAGAAGTCGTGTAGATTCGGTGGTGAAGCGTTCTGAAAGACGACGGAGATGATGAAAGATGATGCCGTACTTTACATCTAAATAATTATTTTCTTGAAGGAATTTATATATAAATACGTTCCACCAATTCTATAATATTCTAAACTGAATGTTTTAGTATATTTGTACACTTAAGAAAAGTATTTTTTTTAAATTAATTATTAAGAAATATAGAATATAACATTTTATTTGTAAACTAGTATGGGCACCCGATGTTGTCCAGGATTGAATGAAGATCAGCAAATGTTCCACCCTCTCATACTTTTATTGCCATCGGAATCGGTGAAATCACTCATTTGTTTTTAATGAAATCGATTAATCGCCTGCTCTAGTAAGGAACCCACCCCGCAATGTATTGGAAGGAAGCTTCACATGCCCCCCATATTGTAGTCTACATTGCACTGTAGAGAATCTACTGTTGCTTTTACAAAACAATCAGTGTGAATAATGGCATGCATTAAAGTTTAAAATTCAAAAGTCAAATATCATGGTTCAGTTGTGCTCTAAACAGGAGAATTCATTTCAAACGCGCCCCTGTCATATCAAAGAACCAACTGTTAATCTTAAAGATTAAGCATGCAAATATCATGTATCATTGTTCAGTTGTGCTCTGAAAAGAAATATTCATTGCGAACACACCGGTGTCTTATAAAAGAATCTACAGCTGGTTTTATAGGTTGTGCCTTTCTGCTTGTTTGATGATAAAACTTCTAAAATGCATTTGTGATGTTAGGTTGTATAAACCTGTTAACTTTGGTCAAAATAGGATTTTCTATTTTAATCGGATTTTTTCGATTATTAAATTACGATACATATCAGACGCATTCCGATACAAGACCCACGTAAGAACACTTCCAGACACATCAAGTACCTTCGTGTGAAATTAAAAAAAAATATTGGCAAAGCCGTTGCTAAGTTCATAGGGAACGAACTCTCTTTCTTTTTCACACACACAAAGTTCTTTTTTTTATATAATAGCGAGATAAAAATACTTCTCGAAAGATTGAAAAAATCCACATTAAAAAATATTAATAGATTCAGAAATGTACATTTTACAAAAAAATTAATTGATTAAAAAATGTACATTGGTGTATATATTACAAAAAAACAATTTAATTGATTAAAAATGTACATTTTGCAAAAAAAATTTGATTGATTAAAAAAAATTGTAATTGTAAACAAAAAAAATAATTGATTTAAAAATGTACATTATACCAAAATAATTAATCGATTAAAAAATGTATATTTTACCAAAAAATTAATTGATTAAAAAATGTACATTTTACAAAAAAATTAATTGATTAAAAAAATGTACATTTTACGAAACAATTAATTGATTAAAAAATACACTTAAAAAGTTAATTGATTAAAAAATGTGCATTTTACAAAAAACATTTTAATCGATTAAAAAATGTACATTTTACAAAAAATTTAATTGATTTAAAAAATATACATTTCACAAAACAATTGATTAAAAAATACACTTAAAAAGTTAATTGATTAAAAAATGTGCATTTTACAAAAGAAATTAATGATTAAAAATATACATTTTACAAAACGATTTATTTAGTAAAACAATGCACATTTTACAAAAACCAAATCCATTGAAAAATATTTCCGTAAATAGTGTTTTATATTGTGTTATTTCGTTTTTACTTGACTTGTTTTGAATAACGATACATTTTTCGGTTGAAAAATCATTGAATATTTGATTGTCTACTTGTTTCTTTATTATAATTCTTCCAAAAATGAAAACAAAAAATACTCCCGGTTAACTAAAATGCACTAGTGCGTTTCAAGCTTAGACTAAAAAGACTGACGACTAAGCTCGACAAACTAATTTGCGCGTTTATGGAATGAAATGTATTTTAATCTGATATTTGATAAACTCAAGGATTGACATATGAACCGACAGGCAGACTGACAGGCAGAGAAAAAGGTCGTCGACTCACCGAAGAGATTATCTCCCTTTTGCGCCTCTCCCATATCGAGAATTGTACTATTACCTACCGAAGCCTTCAATTATTGTTACCTGGGTATCTGTTTGTCAATTGATTGGGACTGTCTTTTTTGTCACGAAGGACAAAAAAATTAAAAAATAAAGTTTTTCATGCGTAGGAAAAGCGGTCAGGTAATTTGGGTAGAAACCCAGTTCTTCAGTCGAGTAGAACGCGTCGGTGTTAGTACAGTGCGGGAATGTGAAAGGGGACACAGACAAGAGATTAGTCACGGATTCACCCAATTGGGTGAGTGTCACCAAAGGTGATGTATGGCACGTCTCTTCTGTTTAGTGGGGTGGTCCTCTTACAATGTCACGGGTGCGTGCCTCTTCTAATGAAATCAATGGTTGACAAAACAGGAGCAACCATAGCGGTTTACTCATGTCGCTCGTTTTAGTACAGAAAATGGCGGAAAGAGTTTATTGCTGGTCGTTCAGCTGTCGGTTATTTCTCCTTTTTTTACAATTACAACACAATAATAAAAAAGAGTAGTTAACTTGTTCTTTTTTAAATTTCAATGTTCTTGGACAAAAAACACCAATAGCTATACACTCTTAGTATCTCAATAAGTTTTTAAAGTAATTATTTTCAACCTGACTACCTTGGCATAAAATGCTACATCACTCTTTTAACATGCTAAATATTTTTAACATGATAATGTTTTAATATGCTAATTTTGTGATATAATGATATTTTTAATATGCTAAAAAATTTTAACATGCGAAATATTTTAGTAAGCTAAATATTTTTAATATACTTATATTTTAATAAGCTAATGTTTTAAATGTACTAAATATTTTTACAATGGTAATATTTTTAATATGCTAATATTTTAATCTGCCATTATTTTTAATATGCTAAATAAGTTCAATATGCTAAAAATTTTACCTGTTAAATATTTTAATATGGTAAATACTTATAATATTTTTAATATGCTAAAAGTTTTTAATATAATAAATATTTTTAATATCGAAAATATTTTAATATTCTAAATAATTTTAATAGGCATAATATTTTTAACTAGCAGGACCCGTTCACCGGCGTTGCCCGGTTGACGCAGACCCCTCGTAAAAAAATTAATGGACGTTCAATCGCCTCATGTTAAGAACAGCTTTTGGAAGAGAAAACCCCAACTGCCTCATGGTACGAACGGATTTCAGATCGTCAACTATCGGAAAGTATTTGTTTCTGCCAAATTTAAATTGGATTTTCGTAATCAGCACAGTCAAAAACATTTAAAAGTCGTTATGTTAAAAAATTGTGAAGGTGGAACTAATGTAAAAATTTGCTCACACAAAAAAAAAAAAGAAAAAAAAAGAGCGACGCCAAATGGTCAATATGTTTAATTTTATTTGTTTTTTTTTCAGCACAATTGTAATCTGAAGAGTGCGACGACAATCCGTTAATATGTCCAATTTCGTTTTTTTAGCGACTCCAATCGGTTAATATGTTTAATTTTATTTCAGCATGATTGTAATATGTAGAGAGCGACGACAATCGGTTTATATGTTTTATTTAGTTAGTTTTTAAGCACAATTTTCTTCTATAGAGAGCGATGCCATATTGGATAATTTCTGCAGCGTTCTTTATTTATTGTAGAAGTAGATTCTTGAATATGTGAATAGTCAGATATCAGCCAATCAAAATGAGAAGAATTTGGAAAGGAGAATTTATACACTCATGAGCAAAAAAAAAAAAAAGAAATGGGCAAAGAGTGAAAGAAGGAAGAAATCGATTTTTAAATAATTTTCAAGCTAGCTTTTTTTACGGCATATCAACCCTTTTTAGGTCATTTAATGCTAAATCCAGTGATTGTGAAGAAAAAGTTTTGAATTCCAGTCAGTTTCTATTTGGGACCCTATCCGGAACTACCACACCGGGTCAGAGTGGACCTGGAAGCAATAGCAATTAAGAGGTGACTCCACACTCCCCAAAGCTCGCAAGCTGGAATCTCACCATCGGATATAGTTTAAGGTCATATCCAGGACCTCAATATTTTTTAATGAATTTTTGTTAATTTAACTGTAAATTTCTATTTTTTAGTCCATTATTATTGTAGCATATAATAATAAGTGAAAAAAATTAATCCTAAAAATGGCAAGACCGCATCTTGACGAGGATATAAAAAACCGAATTGCAGGATTAAGGCAGCCTAAAATGACTTACAAGCAGATTTGTGATATTTTAAGAAGAAAAAAGTGAAATTATTCAAAGGTTCGAAGTCAAACGCTTGGTAAAAGGTAAATCTGGATCTGGTCGCCCTAGAGCATCCACTTTGAAGGACGGCAACTGTCTTAAATTAACTGTTTTGAAGGATTGAAAGAAAACTTATGTTGAACTAAATTAAAACAGGGGCTGGAAATTCTCTTTCTTGATATACAATATCTAGACGAATGAAAGAAATACGATTCGAAGAAGCCAAGATTTTGTCTTGTTAGTGATGCTTCCGATGCTCTTGAACGGTGCAATCGAATAACTGGAGGATGATTTTCGCTAAGTTGCATAAAAACGACGGTTGAACACGGGAATGGAGGGATAATGGTATGAGGAACTTTTACTACAGCAGGAGTTGGGGAACTTATTAGATGTGAGAAGTCAATCAATGCAAAGGAATACATTCGAATGTTAGAAACGGGACTGTTACTAAGTATCCATACGCTGAACTTTATTTTTCAAGATGATGATTCCCCTGCACACACTGCTAAAGTAACAAAAAATGTTTTTCTGATAATTCAATTAATGTGATATTTTGGTCAGGTCAAAGCCCCGATTTAAACCCAATCGATAATATTTGGTCCGTAATATCTCGTGCATTGGCCGGAAGAATTTTCAGAATAATGAAAAGCTGTAGGAAGCTGTGCAAAGCGAATGGAATGGCATGTCCTCTTCACAGTTTTCCACTTTGGTTTAGAGCATGTCTAAAAGGATTGATCTTATGAAGAAATCTAAAGGGAATGCGATTCCATCCTAAGTATTTATTAAAGTAAATATCTTGTTCTGTGTTATTATTCTCCTTTAAGTTTTCCTTGTTCAATTATTATTAATAGCCTTTAGTGCAATAAAATGTATAAAAATTGTTTGGCCCATTTTATTTTTCTCACGAGTGTATAATAACCAATCAATGGCGGTGCAGGCACAATATTGTAGGAAAATATAGAATTTGACCCGATCTGAACTAGTAAAGCTGGGAGCACTAATTATGAGAGAAAAAAATAGAAACTTTATCCTCTGGCGATATGTAATGAAGCATTTCATTATCACCAATGAGTGTGGCAGAAATGGTGGCCGTAAGCTACATAAGATAGTGACTATCAGGGTAGATTTATTGAATTTATATGTGGCATCTGTTGTTGCATACCTACGGTATATGGATCCAGAGGGGAATTTCAGCAATTAAAATATAATATCTGAAGATATACGAAAACAATTTTAATCTGCTAATATTTTAATAACATCAATATTTTTAATATGCTAATATTTTAAGTATTTGCATATTTTAAATATGCTAATATTTTTTAATATGGTAAATATTTTAAATATACCATCATTTTATATGCAAAATATGTTCAATATGCTAAATGTTTCATCTTCTAAATATAATAAATTAAATAATATTTTAATACAGTAAATGTTTTAATATGATAATATTTTCATAATGCTAAATATTTTTATAATACTAAATAATTTTATAATGCTAAATATTTTTATAATGCTAAATAATTTTTATATGCCAATATTTTTATTATGCTAAATATGGAAAATATTTCATGTTTCAGATGCTAAATATTCTATTTCAAATATGTTGAATATGGTCAATATTTTTCGCATGCTTAATACTTTTAATATGGTAAATATTTTAAATATGCTAAATATTTTTAATATTCGAAATATTTTAATATGCTTATATTTTCTAGGTGTTTTCAATATGAAACGTGATATGTTTTTCTTACTTTATCTATTGCTTGAAAATTTATTGTAATCAAAATCAAATAATGGAATACCTTTTTTTCAATACCCAGTTGAGAAATTATATTATACACATATTTTTGGATTATATATCTTTAATACATCACTATGAAACGCGGGATACATTGCGTTAACATATATATAATATATAATATATATATATATATATATATATATATATATATACATACATAATATATATATATATATATATATATATATATAACGCAACATCAAATATAAAAGAAAACAGGTTCATTAAAGGTCAGCAGTTAATTAGTTTTAGAGAAACTCATATATTGGCTAATTAAAGTATTATCACTGAAACCATAAAATAATAATGGATCTTATTGGCTCGTTTGATAGATTGAACACTACCTTGATATATAAAAGAGCAATAGCTAAAATGAAATATGGCAGTTTTTCTATAGCTTTATTGCCATATATATTTTTATACCATACATACATACATACGTACATACATACGTACATACATATATACATACATACGTACATACATACGTACATACATATGTACATACATACGTACATACATACGTACATACATATGTACATACATACGTACATACATACGTACACACATATGTAAGTATGTTTGTGTTCGAGCATGTCCAGCTGTGAGTTAAATTTTATCACAGTCATTCTTATTCATCTCTACAGTTTTGATAAATTTGTTTGAATCTTTCATTGCGTATTTTAACTTGATACTCACGCACTGACATATATATATTGTGTGACAATATTTTTTTATATAAGGGTGTGATCACTAATTTTGTGAAAATTCTACTTACAAACACTGGCGATAGGAACTGGCGAATCAAATTGAGCCCCGTTCTGCTATCAAAGTACCAGAAACCAAAATTACTTTATAAAAATATTCAATCTTTTAGCATTCCAGCACATAATTTTTCGTGTCAACATGGGAAGTTTCTAATGCACTCCGCCTGCAAAATCATAAAATCCAGGACCTGTACAGAACAGTTACCAACTGAGAATTCTTCATCTCTAGGACTTGTACAAATTTGTGAAATTGTACAGGGTTTCCAATTCAAAAAGTGATGAGCCCAGTGTAATATTTTCTTCGATGGATGATAATCAAAATAAGAATCGTGGCAAGTGAGATTTTTAGGATATTTACGAATCCAAAAGTTACATAAAGTAATTTAGGCACACTTTGAAAACAGAAATGACCGTAAGTTTATTGAAAAGAATGCAACTGTCTTTGCGGAATAAAGACAATGCTTAGATGACATAAGTCTATATCTGGTAATACGAGAAGCCTTGAGTAGTGGCTGCAGTGCATTGAACATATTTATAGAGTATTATTTATCGAAAAGAACACCCAAAAGTATCCTTTTATATACTGAACTGACATCTTTAAAACGCATTGACGCCGAGACGATTACAGATTATTTTATGAGAGCTTAAAAACAGCAAAAAAAAAAAAAATGTCTGTCGAAGTTATTAGCGACAGTATGTAAATAGCCATGGTTCTTAAATCGTTGTCGAGTGATTTCAAGCCGTTTACCAACATAATAACTCAGAAAATAAAAACCCATGACATTTAGTCAGTTCGAGGTAGCAATTAGGAGTTATGAGGAAACTAAGAACATGATAATATAAAAAAACTAAGCTACAAATATCATGAGATTTAAAAATATCCACTTAAAAACATCAAAGCTAAATTTTACCTGTACCTCGAATAGAAACCGCAACTTTTCCAAAAACAATTTTTCTCCTACGAAAATGACGAACATTATTTGCGATATTTGTAGGGGACTCAGTTATAAGATTTTCCGATGCATTTCAATGGGGACTCTATAAAAATATGGAGAGCTCCATTAGTGAAGATATATTTTTATTTCCATATACGTTTGACGCTTCAACAAACAGTAACAACTTCCTTGTCGATTGTGGGGCAACGGCACATGTAATTACGAAGGAATTGAATTTTATCTACTTTGATCCCAAATTTAAAGAGTCACTTTGTAGAGCTAGCTGATGGCAGCTGAGCAAACGATATCGTTTTGAAGAGAGGCGATGCTAAAATCTTGCTAAGGAACTATAAAGGGAAACTTTGTTTTTGTATTCTGGAAAACTTTCTTCTAATCCCAAAATTTGAATAAAATGTATTTTCTATAAACAAGGTTCAAATATAAACTTTAGCTTCAAACAATCAAAACTAGTCTACCCGAATTGAACTGCATTAGATATTAAAGAAAATGAAAGACTATATTATTTAAACAGAGTGATCGCATCAATAACCGCCTGCCACGATTTACAAACATAGCATAAAATTCTTGGCCTTAGCAATGTTCCAGATATGAAAAGATTACCGAATGTGGTTGACGGAATGAAAATAACATCTTCTAAAACTTGACAAACTGCGACTTTTCTGCACAAGGAAAATGACAAAGTACCAAAACAAGATGCTAGAGAAGAAGGCAACGAAAATTCTATCACTGGTACATTGTGACTTGAATGGTCCCGTGGAAACGATGAGCAGAGAAAACTTGAAGGTATGAATTGAATTTTGTAGACGAATAGTCCAGTTTTATAATGATCTGTTTCTTAAAGAACATATCTGATACCGTGCTAGCAACTAAAAAAATACTTACCTGACATAGCCCCCTACGGTCCAGTAAAGTGTATCCTCTCTGACAATGGTACAGTATTCAATAACCGAGACTGTGTTCTTTTATTTATTAAACATCGTATCAAACAGGAAAAATCGGCTCCTAATTCATCTTGCCAAAACAAAACTGCTGAAAGATACTAGCGGACACTTTTTGAAATTGCAAGATATCTACTCATTGAATCAAAACTCCCCCCCAAAAACTCTGGACGTATGCACTAATAAATAGGGTTCTGACAACAGAGTATTCTTTTCATTGTTTTGACTCTCTAGTATATATCCGACTTAGACACAGTTAATCAATCTAGAACCACATCACTCCATATAAAAGCATGTGAGATATCAACGTATACACACTCGAGAGTCATAAGAATGAAAAGAATATGCTGTTGTCCTAGCCCTCGTAAGGACTACTGCAAATATACGCAACTGGTTCATTAACAAAAACTATTCAAAACCTCATATGAACCTTTCTGCGGTAAAAATCCAGATCTAGGCAGAATGCATGTTTTTGGTTCAGCTTGCTTCGCGTTTATAGAATGGGGGGGAAATACTAAAACATTCCAGCCTACTTAGTTATTTTTCCAGATAAAAAAATAAAAATAAAAAGAATCCGATGCGTAAAATTCACAGACACGTTTAATTTCAAAGACGAAAACCTATGATATGAAGAGGATGACTTAATATTTCGCCAAATCCATAAATCAAGTGACGATAATGAAATCGACGCTGACGAGGTCAAAATATTAATAATAATGACAACGATGATAAAGTCAAAAGTTCACCAGAACGTTACCCAAAAAGAAGTAGAAGACGACACGATGTTTTTTTTTGTGGTCAACAATTTGGGAGACTATCAAGTCGACTATTGCTTTTCCATGGAGAATGACAATGAAAAATGAGATAGATGCATTAACACAAAATAATACCTATTCAGTAGTGCCTCCCCTTAAGGATAAACATGTAATTTCTTCTCGATTCGTCTTTAGACAAACGACTACAGCGTCAGGCGTTGAACAGTACGAGGCGAGATGTGTTGCTAAGGGATACTCTCAGATTTACGGCAAAGAATATTTTTCTACGTTTTCACTGACTCTGAAATAATTGACAATAAACTATACCAAGA
Source organism: Euprymna scolopes (assembly GCF_053919585.1). Lineage (NCBI taxonomy): Eukaryota > Metazoa > Mollusca > Cephalopoda > Sepiida > Sepiolidae > Euprymna > Euprymna scolopes. Next base: position 66,343,166 of record NC_136492.1, read on the forward strand.
GATAATAAGAAGTCTTATATACTTAATGACTGTAACGAGACTGACATATGTTACATAGTAGCACAACTATTACAGGAAGCGTATATTTAAATACCATTTTAAAGACTGTTTCAAAACCAGAATAATTTGAAGCACTCGTAGTAATTAATTGTTATAATCAAGTCAGCATAGTCTTAGCGCAGAACACTGTAATTCACCAAAGATCTAAGCATAAAGATATCAATTATTCCTTCATTGTCATTTAATAAATATATAAATAAGATTAAAACGTTTTGCCTTTAAACGTGTCGGAATTTAACTTTAAATAACTTTGATGTAAAAAAAGTAAAATTATCCTGGCAGACGTAAAATTTTGTTTGTATTAACACTTTTGTCATAATAAATGCGTAACAAATGCTTAAATTTTACTAATAAATAAATAAGAATAAATGTAAAAAAAGATAACCCTTTAAAAACATTTTCCTTTTCTTTTTACAAATACTATTTTACATGCTTGTCTTAAGGCGTGCATTAATCAAAATTGACTTCTTTTAATATATTTTGTGCGCAGATACTCTCTTTCTATTTTCTTGTGAAAATTAGACAATTATATCTTATTTTCTCCTTTAGCTTTTTTAAAAATTTTACTTAACAAAAATACTTTTTTTACGGATACATATTACGTGCATATATATATATATATATATATATATATATATATATATATATATATATATATATATATATATATATATAAGCGAGATAAGACATTGATAGAATTCAGATGAAAAATCCTGATAGATATTACTTGAAGTAATACTTTCAAGGTGATCCTAGTCAAAAAGGTAAAGCTCAATATTTAAGAATAGAGCAATATATAAGTTTGGTGGTTAAATTTTAAATTCTGAAAAAAACAACATATAGACACATATATTCGATTTAAGAATTTATTGTTTGACAAAAGGAATATATAGAAGGGGTTATGTTAATGTCCTTAATCCATGGATTTTCAATAATGGCTAATGGCTCATATCATCAGAGGAAATAAAATGCGGTTAGCAAAATGTTTAATGGAAATCCAAATAGCAATAGAGGCACCTCCCTAACAACTCTGATTAAAGACCTCCAACATAGGAATATTCCGTACTCGCTAAAATGGGATTTATTGAAAAAATCCAATTCATACACTCCTAAATCCAAATTCTGCAACCTTTGAACCTCAGAAGCAGTTGCAATAATAAAATATCCTAAAGCCACGATAAACACGAAAAATGAGCTTATTTCGTTATGCAAGCACAGGAAAAAATTCAAGTATAGCCAGCTCAAAACTACTATATGTGTATATATATGTATATGTGTGTATATGTGTATATATATGTGTATGTGTGTGTATATATATATATACATGACTTTGTCTCTATTAATTTCATTTCCTTATGTATGTGGATGTATATATATATGTGAGCATGTAGGCGTGCGTTTTGTGTTGAGTGTGTATACATATGATTATGTGCTGCAGTGTATATATGCGTGGATGCACGTGTGCGTGCATGTATACGCGTATGTATGTGTATTTATATACATATATATAACTATTTCATTTATTCACATAAATTTAATATACGAAAGTATAGATTTATGCGTAAACTTTAAGTATTTACTTCAAAAGTTCTAAATACGTAGGTAGAGCTAGTTAGTAATTTATAAAATATATATGGCGATTAAGCTACACTAAATATTCTGCGTTTCATCCAACTATAGGATTCCTCAGGCATATATATGCGTGTGTTTGTGTGAGCATGGACATTTAATGGAGTTACACAACTTAGCCGTATGTTAGTACACTCTAGCTGTCTGTATCTCCCTGGACCATATGTATACGCAGGCAAATGGAGATTATCACCCTTCTCTATAATAGAATCATTAGATAAACCCGATCATTTGTTGATGTATGTATATACTTAACGGTAGGTGCACGCTCGTGGTATTGTCTTTTAGATATATCAGTGGGCGTACCTTTATCTCTGTTTAGACATAACACTTATGTAGATGTTTATTTGCTGTATGTATACGATGGTATACATATGCGGGGGTGACTTGCATGCTTGCACATGATTATAGCGATGTTCGGCCGTGCATATGGGCGCAGCTGTACACTCGAGTATCTGCGCATGCATGCACATCCAGGTGTATAAGTAGCTCCCTTTCCTAATATGTGTGCTTGCGTGTATGCGTTATGATGTGTATATATGTAATTGAGTACACATGTGCATTAGTATAAGGATGCGTGTGTATATACGTCTGTATTTATGTATGCATGGTATGGATCAGTATTTGAGCGTATGTGTATACTATGTATATGTATATGTGTATGTATATATGTATATGTGCGTGTGTATGTGTGTCTGTGAGTATATATGTGCTTATATCTGCACTTATGTTTAGGTTTGACAGATGGATATACTGTTAATTATTATATAAATAGTTAAATTCAACCACGTTTGGGCAGCCCCACACTCAGCCCCGCATTTAAATCAAATCTCCCCGTCATAAAATAGCTAATTAACCTCAATATATTAAACACTCATTCAAACATTGATTCCACCCAACGAACAGCAAAACAAATTCATCCATAGATTGCCTCCAAACCGAAATATATACATTTTAAATAAATTTTAAACAAACTTAATTACATCAGATCACACTGCGACGACAAGCGTAATGAACACACTGTATCTCAGTTAATCAAGTTATCTTTAAATATACACTCAAAATTAAAAGAACCAACCTTAAACTCACTTAAATAAGTTACCTTCCAAGCATTCTAAAATTTCAGATCATGACTGGCACACCCATCCGCACAGCAAAAACAGCACACCCACACCATATCACCCACACTCCCATTGAAAATCAAAAGAATATCCATTTTCCATTTGAACTTAAAATCAAGAGGTCAACCATTTTAAAGAATACTAAAATACAAATCCTCCTCCCCGAAAAAAAATCCATTAAACACCTGTATGCTCGCCAAATTTTAACCCTCCCACCCTCTCTCTTTATCCTCTCTACTTCACCCCACTCTCCTCTTTCCCTCATCTGAAAGGCCTCCCTCACCCACTATCAACAAGAAAGCGAACTATCTTTCTACGGGGACTATATATATATATATATATATATATATATATATATATATATATATATACAGAGACGTATGGAATGCTTCAGACTGCTTTTGGACTATCTTGCTTGAATTGAGCACAAGTTTTTGAGTGACTTAAGAGATTCAAGGAACACAAAGAGTCTGTGAGGGATAGTAAGAAATGTGCAAAGATTAAGGAAGTCAGAACACCAGAGTTGATTGGCCAAATAAAGAATTTTATGGTTACGGACTATTATGTTTCTATGTAGACAATAAGTGCACAGTTTGATGACAGCGTGTGACATGTACACACAATTATTCGCGAGGAACTGAACATGTGGAAGATTTGCACGAATGCACCAGTCCATAACTTCATCCTTGTCACAGACTATTTTACCAAGATAAGCATCAAGACAGTACCTAACTTCCCTATAGTACAGACCTTGCTCCCTGGGACTTTTGGTTGTTCCGTAAGCTCAAGGAAAACCTTAGGAGCTGTTGTCATGGCACAGTTGAGGAGATGAAAGAGGTTGTGAGGATGGTCGTTGTCACGCTCAACACAAAAGGACTTCCATGGGGCTTTTCAGAAATATTGGAACGGTACGACAAGTGCATTGCAGTCGGGGGAGATTACTTCGAAGGAGACTAGAGTTTAATACGTGTACTATCAATAAAAGTGCTTATACGAAAAAGTCAAGAAATTTATTTAAAGCACCTCGTAACGTAGTATGCGAAGACACCCATAGTATATATATATATATATATATATATATATATATATATATATATATATATATATATATATATATATATACAGGGTAACCCCAAAACAATAAAAGCTAACTGGAGGCCATCTAGAACATATACTGTAGAACGGAGAAAAAAAGGCCAGAGACCCTAGTGTTTTGATGTGATGTTTTGGGCATAAACTAGTTATGACCAAAGTTTCATTTCATTCGGACAAAACACTACACTAAGAAAGAAACATACCTAATTAGTGCTGCAGCCCGTTTTTTTTTTTTGGGGGGGGGGGTCACCCGCTATATATTCCTTATTGGATCTAATTAAAATGTCCTAAAATAAGCAATGAAGAAGATCAGTAAGAGTAAATGCCGTAATATCTAAGACACTGCCGCCGCCGGCATTCTATCCGCGTCGAATTTTGAGCTGAGACGAATGCTGAACTGCTCTGCCTTGGAAAGGCTTTCATCTGCAGCTCATCACTTTTTTAAGAGTGATTATCTGTTTTACGTATACAACATTTTATTATTGACGGCCATTTATCAAAGGTTTGTTTGTCTTTGTACCATCTAAATATCTCTTTTCATCTGTTTGTACCGCGGTAAATATCAATGTCACACGTAGCTAATTATATTAAATAACATCTTATTTGAGTGAGTAAATTGTTCATGTTACGTTTATTTGAATTTAATAAGTCTCTCTCCTCCCCCCTCTCTCTCCACACACACACACAAACACACACACACACGTATATATATATATATATATATATATATATATATATATATTTAAATAAGGGAGTAGTCACCAACAATGTGTATTTTTTAACATTATTTTATTATTCCGTGTCTTGGTTTTTCACTGAGAATTATGTTTGGATCATTGTAATAATGTTTTTAAATCATTGAAATCGTTTACGTACGTTTCAGACGGTCTGATGCGTCCTCGTCAGAAATTATTTTCAAATGTGTAAAAATGGCGATTTTCGTTAGTTTGAAGTTTTTCCAAGGGGATGAGGCTTGTAAGTGTTTATTATACATTGGTATGCTTTTTTTTTTTTTTTTCTGTCCAGGGAGATTTTGACCTGGCTGTAGTCAGTCAGTCGCTATTTCTTTCTGCTAATGTTTTTTTTCTTTTCCTTTAGGGTGGGGTAGGGTGTTTGTGTGTGTGTGTGTGTGTGTGTGTGCGTGTGTGTGTGCGTGTGTGTTTATGTGTGTGTGTGTGCGCGTGTGTGTGTTTGCTTTTATTGGTTTGGGAATGTGTATGTTGTTTTATATTATTTTGGGGTTATTTGCTTTCTTAGGAAGGCGGCTGTGGTCCGAGGTCCTTACTAATGTGTATGTGTATATATATATATATATATATATATATATATATATATATATATATATATACATCGATCTATATCTACACTCTTATATAAAAGTCATTTTGTGTGTGTGAGAGTTCCTTCCTCATAGCCTCCAAAAATTTCACACAAAGTTAATTTATATGTCTGGCAGTGTTCTTAGATATGTTTTGTACAAAAATTCATTCGGTAAGTATCGAAAATCGAAAAACTCCGATCTGAAAATAGTCTTTTCTCTCTTATAGATAAAGAACGTTTTACATGGGAATATTTTCCGTTATATTGGCCATGGGAAATAATAATATCTCAGCAAATCATTTCTCCTTTAAAAAACAGATTTATTTTCATCTGAAAAGTGGTAGAGCCTTGGACTACAGATCGAATGATTCCCCGTTTAAACCCTGGTGTACATCACCATTTTATTTAGATTTTTTTTTAACCAGTTCAATTTATGATAAAAGAAGAAGTACAATTTAAAATGGCCGCAAATCGATTTTTCGTTTGCATATTTTAAAACTAAACATTAATCAGAAGGGACTTTAATCATGAAGCCCGAATATCAGCTAACGTGATATTGTAAACAAACAGAGAGGGAATTTGATGAACGACATTATCATTATTATTTTTTATTTTTTTTTTCGAATTAGTCCACCAGGCTAATTATTCATTGTAATATATAATAATCAATAAAGGATAAATTCTCTAATAATACACACGCAATCTGCATAAATTAAAGTATGGTTAAACATTTGTACGATCGGGCAAGGCCAGGCGGACAGCTAGTGTGTGTGCAAATATATATATATATATTAATATATATATATATATATATATATATTTTTTTTTTTTTATAAAGTAATAGGGTTCGTGTGTTCGTGTGTACAGCTCTCCACCATCAACGAAATATAAAGGAGGTAAGAGGGTAGATCTCTCCTGGTAGAGAAACATTAGAACCCATTTTAGGATGTTTCTGTTATAGGAGACATAAGAATCTTTGCCTAATTTCTTTATATACTATTCTACAAACCACCCCCATATCGAATGACTTATGCTCATTTGCATATCACATTATATTAAATCTCTTTAACTAATTACCTCGACCTTATTACATATTGGAAATATTCTAATCATTTCAACTGTACTATTTACAAAATCTATTTAACATTTAATCTATCTTCTATCTATCTATATCTATATCTATATCTATCTTCTATCTATATATCTATAAAAACAGAGATGTGTGTGTGCCACAGACGATTTCTGATTGGTTAATCCAATAATCACATCTCCTAAAAAACAATCGTTTCTACGCTCTTACCTTTACCATAAAATATTATGGCTTTATTTATTGTCCATCTTGGAAGGGTTTAATTTTTTAATAACTTGTTATTTACAAATTAAAAAAATACGAAACTATTATACGAAACTAAACTACACGAAATACGCGCACACACGCACACACACACGTTCACTACCGTCACGTTGTTATGGCAACCAAACCCGCTGACTTCTTTTTCTCATTTCACTCGTGGTCTTAAATTCATTTCGGGTTTGTATTACTGTACACATAGATTCGAATAAGTTGCAAAAAAACAATATATAATAAATAAATGTTATCAAAAGCAAATTTTTCGTGTTTTTATTCAATTTAACATGTTTATTCAGCTCGAAAAGCATACAGTGTTTACCGATGTATTGGAAAATTCAAGATGGCGGCCGATTCTCTCTTTAACACGGTAAGTTTGGAAAAAGGTGTAATAAATAAAAAACCGATTAAAATACTGTTAAAAACTCGCTCAATATATGTTACCGTGACATAGGTTGACATATATTCGGCGGGTTTTTAATAGTAGTTTGTATAGTTTTTTATTTATAACACCTTTTCCCAAACTTACGGTGTTAAAGAATGTGTGAGACGCCATCTTGAATTTTCCAACACATCGGTAAACACTGTATTCTTTTCGAGCTGAATAAACATGTTAAATTGAATAAAAACACGAAAAATATATCCAGTTTTTATCGGTTTTTTACCTTCTCTGCAGAAGTACAAAAAACAAACAAAAAAAAAACGGAAGGTACTTTTACAGAATGTTAAACTAACCCTAACCGATGTTTTATGTTTAGTTTAGGAAAAGTCAGAAGAAATAAAAGTCATTATTGCATGAAATATACGTATTTAGTTGAAGTATTGTTTATGTCAATTCTTTCGAAGAAATTTAGCAAGAATACCTGTAAACCAGGAAATCGGTAAAATGTCATCATGGATGAATACTTGTCTATTATAATTTCTACCCTTGACAAAAACTTAGCCATAACAAAAGAGATTTATTGTTCAGATTGTTTTTGAGATTGATTTCTAAAAAGATATTTTATGAATAAAATCGACTTTAAAATTAAAGACTTAAATTACAATAATTGAATTTAAACATTCTTATTTCAATATTTGGCACATAACACCTGCAAAAATGATCACAATGTCAGGATTTCATTTTATTTCAGAATCGATGGCAAATACTAATATTTAACATTAGTTTATCATTTAAGCCGATAAAAAGCCCTTTTTTTTCCGAGTCATAAAAGGATTTGGAGTTTCCTAATCAACCTTTCGGGTGCAGTTGCACGCTCTCAAAATAACTAAAGTGTTGGCTTTAAAAAAATTGGTTCATTAAAACTAAACAGGTTTAGTTTTAATAAAAAAAAAAAATTAAAAAAAAAATCGCTTTGGTAATTAGATATGTCGTATGGTTATCCCTAATCGCTGAATAAAACCGCTAACGAGTTGAATGATTACGACATAAAATTAAACTCGGGTTCCTGAAACGGAAACTTCGTTTGTTTTTGTTTTTTTCTTATATTTACATTGTTATTTTGTTTTCATTTTCAATCATTCGAACAGTTTTCTTTTTCAAGTAATCCAAGTTACAAAATTCCCACTGTTTACTATGCTAAAATCACAATGACTAATGTATACCTATTAACCCTTATCCTTGAGTGGCCTCTGGGCCTTGATAAGTGGTGACACCCATGTAAAAAAAAAAAAAAATCACTCGAACAGTTTTCTTTTTATAATGTACAGTTTTAAAAGTTTAAAAACGATATAGTTTTTACTTCAGGAAAATTAATGGGTCAGTTTTTACGATGTGCCCTGTTAAAATACTGTTAAAAACTCGCTCAATATATGTTACCGTGACATAGGTTGACATATATTCGGCGGGTTTTTAATAGTATTTTGTATAGTTTTTTATTTATAACACCTTTTCCCAAACTTACGGTGTTAAAGAGGGTGTGAGACGCCATCTTGAATTTTTCAACACATCGGTAAACACTGTATGTTTTTCGAGCTGAATAAATATATTACATTGAATAAAAACACAAAAAAGATATCCAGTTAGGTAGAAAAGTAACTTATCTTGCCTTTGATAACATTTATTTATATATTTGTTTTTGACTATTTTTTCGAATCTATGTGTACTTAATCTTGCCAGGATGCGGAGGAAAATGAATGAAGGGGGAGGGGAATAAAATAAAAACATTTTGGAAACAGAGTAAGTTTGAAAGAATTGCTTTGCACAGAAAGAAATTAATGAAAAAATAAAATTAAATTTCTTTTCTTTCTTGATTTTTTTTTTTAGTTTTTTATGAAAAAGGAAGTCAAAATTAAGACTATAAAAAACAATTTTTATTAAGAGCGAACCTCAGTCGTCAGGTCTGTAAAAAAAAGACGTGGAATAATAAATGTTTTCTAATACAAATTGTTTTTACTTATGTGTTCATTTGTCTCTTTGAAGTTCGTTTGTTTAATATATCGGTTTGCAATATAATTTTGTCATTCTGTCAGACTCAAATTTTAAATCTATATATCTATAAAAGTGAAAGTGTGTGTGTGTGTGTGTGTGTGTGTGTGTCTGTGTACATTTCCCTACGAAATAACTCTGTCAATTTTTAGTCTACAGACTCGAAATTTGATATACAGGGTACTGAGATTTGGAAAAATCGATGTGATCGGTTTTTAGCCAGAAATTTGGCGATTAAGGGGTCAAAGTTCAACGATTTGAGCTTTGAGAACTCTACCAAACTTCTCCGACAATTTTGGGTCTACACACTTTAAATTTTAGATATAGCTTCCGTGGACATGGATCTAACTTAATAACTTGATTTGAGCCCAAAACAATAAATTTTCAGGGGTCATAATAGGGGTCAAAGTTTAAAAAATTACCCCCTTTTTTTTTGCTCAGCATACACCTCCAAACACCCGGGCAACGCCGGGCACCCATGCTAGTATATATATAAGGATTAGATCACTCTCGCAGACGTTAAAAGTACTTAAAAATAAATGTTTAAATTTAAACATTATTTCTCGCGATTAACGGTGGTCGAATATATTGGGTTTTTGCTAATGGAATCATAGATTGATTCTGTTGCCATGTTCGAATTTATACACAGGTTTAATCGTGACATCCTGCACTGGTGATTCCCGAAAGGATGAAACACTAGTGTCTATAGATATTAAATAATTATTATAGTTAATAATCTATAATATTAGCTGAACATCTGTGTGTGTAAAAAAAAAAATTTAGCTCGTATGCGCAGATCATCATATAATGATTAGATCGCTCTAACAGACATTAAAAACATTTAAAAATAAATGTTTTAATTTCAACTGTATTTCTCGCAGTTAACGATGGCCGATTGGATTGGATCCTCGCTAATGGGGTCAGAGATAGCTTTTGTTGCTATCAAAAATCGTGACACCCTGCACTGATGATTCCCGAAAAGATTGAAACACTAGTGTCTGTAGGTATTTAATAATTATTATAGTTAATAATCTATAATATTAGCTGAACGTCTGCGTGTGTGTCTGGTCACGGATAGGTTCCTATATCGTTGACTATTATAGAAAACTGATCACATATAATGATAGAAGATGTATCGAGACACAGGAATGGGTATGTTTGATCTGGCATAATGATGATTCATTCAAATTGTGGGGTCTGCGTTCGCGCCTGATCCACCAAGTATGGAAATAAACAATTTAAAAATTAAAAAAAAAAACGTTTAAAAGTGTTCTTGATATAGATGTACATAATGATACCTTGATAAGTATGTTTTAACTTAAATAGAGATGGTATAATAAAATTGTGGGGTCTGAGTTCGCGCCTGGCCTTCATAGAATAGAAATAGGCACAAACTTTAACAAAGACTTTTCATATCTATCTACGTAAGTATACTTTGATAATTATGTTTCAGTTTGAAGAAATATGGTATAATAAAATTATGAGGTGTTCGTTCGCGCCTGACCTCTATAGAATGGAAACATGTCACAAAGTTTAACAAGGTTTTTTAATATAGATCCACAGAATATTGTGATAAGTGTTTCAGTGTGAACAGGTATAGTATAATAAATTATGGAGTTTATCTATTTTATTTTTACTTCCATCATATTTTTATATTTTTACTTTCATATATATTTTGATAAGCCCAAATTCGAAGCTATCTCTTTACAACCCTTCCTTTTCATAACCTATCACACTTTCATAAATCAGAGTCCATTTTCTGTAGGCTGTTTTTGCACCCAGTAAACGGCTGGTACTTTTGCTAAATATATATATATATATATATATATATATATATATATATATATATATATATATATATAGAAAGAGAGAGAGAGAGAGAGAGAGAGATAGATAGATAGATAGATTTGGTTTCATTAATGTTAAAGTTTCCCTTAATTTCCTGGCAGTGAAAGGTTTCTCTAGAATATTTACCTTGCTAAAGGAGTCACATATGACCTCGTAGCGGGATTCGAATCCTTCGGCCAACGTTGATCGTCATTTACTTCACCAAAAGAATCATTTATAATTTATATATATATATATATATATATATATATATATATATATATATATATATATATATAAATTAATTAATTAATATATATATATATATATATATATATAAGTGAACGTGTATGTCTGTCTGTGTGTCTGTGTCTGTGTGTCTTTGTACATTTCCCTATGCAATAACTCTGTCAATATTTAGTCTACAGACTCGAAATTTGATATACAGGGTATTGAGATTTGGAAAAATCGATGGGATCGGGTTTCGGGCAGAAATTTCGATGTGAAGGGGTCGAAGTTAAACGATTGACCTTTGAGAACTCCACCAAACTCCTCCTAAAATTTTGGGTCTAAACACTTTACATTTTAGATATTGGTTCATTGGACATGGATCCCACTTAATAACTTGATTTGAGCCCAAAACACTAAATATTAAGGGGTCATAATAGGGGTCAAAGTTAAAAAAAAATACCGTTTTTTTTTTTTTGCTCAACATACACCTCCAAACACCCGGGCAACGCCGGGCACCCATTGCTACTACATCTATAAAAGTGAAAGTGTCTGTGTGTGTGTGTGTGTCTGTCTATATTTCCCTACGCAATAACTCTGTCAATTTTTAGTCTACAGACTCGAAATTTGATATACAGTGTACTGAGATTAGGGAAAATCGATGTGATCGGTTTTTCGGGCAGAAATTTTGCGATTAAGGGGTCCAAGTTCAACGATGTGACTTTTGAGAACTCTACCAAACTCCTCCGACAATTTTGGGTCTACACACTTTAAATTTTAGATATATATTCCTTGGACATGTATCTAACTTAATAACTTGATTTTCGCCCAAAACAATAAATGTTAAGCGGTCATAATAGGGGTCAAAGTTAAAAAAAAAATACCGCTTTTTTTTTTTTTTTGCTCAACATATACCTCCAAATACCCGGGCAACACCGGGATGAAATCTTAGTTTATCTATAAAAGTGAAAGTGTTTGTGTGTGTATCTGTATCTGTGTGTCTGTGTGTGTACATTTTCCTACGCAATAACTCTGTCAATTTTAAGTCTACAGACTCGAAATTTGATATACAGAGTACTGAGATTTGGAAAAATCGATGTAATCGGTTTTCGGGCAGAAATTTTGCGATTAAGGCGTCAAAGTTCAACGATGTGACCTTTGAGAACTCTACCAAACTCCTCCTGCAATTTTGGGTCTAAACACTTGAAATTTTAGATATAGATTCCTTGGACATGGATCCAACTTAATAACTTGATTTGAGCCGTAAACAACAAATTTTCAGGGGTGATAATAGTAGTCAAAATTTAAAAAATTGACCGTTTATTTATTTATTTTTTTTTGCTTAGCATACACCTCAAAACACCCGGGCAAAGTCGGGCACCCATGCTAGTATGTATATATATATATATATATATATATATATATATATATATATTAATGTATCTACATAAAATGTTCTTAGAGGATAAAATATATTAACTACTGATTTTGAGTATTTATTTCATAGGTGCTCAATACTTGTCTAGAGCTAGTTATTAAGTTGTGAATATATATTTATGGTTGGTTGGTTGGTTGGCTGGTTTTTGTATTACGGCATATCAACCCTTTTCAGGTTATTTAATGCCGAATCCAGTGATTTTGAAGAAATGATTTTATAGAATATATTTGTTTTTTTTTTTTAAGTTGGTTTCTATTTAACCCATAGTTGGGACCCTGGCAGCTACTACCACTCGGGGTTAGAGTGGACCTGGGAGCAATGGCAACTAAGGGGTTGCTCTACACTCCCCAAAGCCCGCTAGCTGGGGCCTCACGATCGGATATAGTTGAAGGTGAATATATATTTATGGCAATCAAACTACACCGAGGCTTCAGCCTTTCATCTGAGTACTGAGTTATCAAACTGAAATGCATTGACTTGTGTTACCAAGTGTTTATATGTATACTTCTACGTGGTGTTTAGTATAGATAGCTTACCGGTATGATTTTTTTTCGTTCCGTCTCATGGCTAATGTAAATATCATCATATCATAGCTTTAGAATGGGTCTTTTCTCTACTTAGCTGTTAGTAAAATAGAAGTCGAAATAAGCAATTTAATATCCTTCTTTTTCAAAATCAGAATAATTCTTTTCTTTAGTTGTTGTGAAGCTTTAAATCGTGCGAAAACGCAACTCCAGAAGACGATCATGGGTGAAATGTCTTAATTATGAGGTATGATTTAATCGTGCTTGTTTTTATCTGTTGTTTTTTCATTCGATAACAAAGGTGCATGTTATTTGATCGTGACATACAAGACATTAAAACGCAGCTTTAAGGGAAGTTATATGCGACATGTGTTTGTCACTTTAGTATTTGACATAATGCATATTGAATCTTTTTAGTAACTTTCAATCTGCTGTTATCCAACCCCAGTGTGCGTTTGTGTAATTCCATTAGGATTGAAGTAGATTTTTAGTTACGTCTGGATACCCATTTTGACGACGATAGCACCGATTGTCTCCCTAAAAATAAAACAAAAACAAAAACAAAGTTCTCATCAAAGTAAGACTAGAAACGATTTTCTTTTTAAATTGATTTCTCTTCAGGAAACTTGTCTTATCAGGAATATTCTTTGGGAAGGAATGTTGGGAATCAAACGGATTTCGAGATATGATTTTTATTTCACTGAATAGCCGTACCCGGCCACGCGTTGTTGTGGCTCAGTTTGTTTAAATGGACCCCTCCCCCACAAAAAAAAAGAACAAAATGTATATTTTTATTAGAAGGAATTAGTGTTGTAAACACTTTTTTTTTTCATAATAAGAAAATATCCTTTAGTTAATTTATAAAGAAAAATAATTTATTTAGTAATTTATTTGCGGACTGTTATCCTGATTTTGTATAGTTGCTGAATACGTAAATAAATGCGGAATGTACATTAGATGGATTTTTTACAGCAATCTAGCATGGCGAGCCGGTTGGTAAAACGAACACACGGATACAGAAACATGCAAAGGAAACAATAATGAGAATGACGGATTAGACAGCGAGCGAGCAATAGATCGAGTGAGAGAGAGCGTTGGAGTGAGTGAGAGAGGGAGAGTGTGTGGGAGAGATAGAAAGAGAGTGTGTGTGTTTGTGTGTGAGAGAAAGTAATAGAGTGTGTGTGTGAGAGAGAGAGTGTGTGTGTGTGTGTGTGTGAGAGAGAATGAGAGAGAGCACGCGCGCGCGCGTGTGTGTGTGTGTGAGAGAGAGAGAGAGGGGAGTTAGGAATATATATATATGCATATATGTATATGGCTATTTAAGTTCGAAAAAAGTAATGACTGAAATCACCTGGTAAATAAAAAATGCGAAATATTAAACGTCGGGCATATGAAAGGAAACACACGTTCCGACTATTGAAAGAAACTCGTCTATTAAAGTGGAATTTGAATAAAAATAATAAAATAAATAAATAAATTCGACTATTTTTTTGCGTTTGAAATCTTGTTTATTTTTCATCTTCTCTTTTCCGAATATTTATTTCGTACGAAAACGTGGCAAAAAAGCAAATAACAAATAAATGTTATTAAAGGCCAGAAAAAGTTACATTTCTACCTATCTGAATAAGTGTTTTACTCACTTTAAAACGTTTGGAAAATGGCCGCTACTGGATAGTTAGGTCTTTGAAACCTTGATAATGACTTAAAAGATACAAATACAACAAAATAATGTAAGAAACCCATCCAATAAATGTTACCGTAATATTTACTGAGACTTCAAATAGTTACGTGTCATTGTACGGCTATTTTTTTGTTATCACGTAACGCTAGACACTATTTATTTTTCGAACCAAAAAACGTTTTCAAGTGAGTAATATTCAGATGAGTAACATTTCTTATATATTTAACACTATAAAAACACTAAAAAAATTATTCAGATAGGTAGAAGAGTAACTTATCTGGTCTTTCAAAACATTTTTTTGTAATATATTTGCTTTTTTACCACTTAGTGCGTAATAAATAGTCGGAAAAAGTTTGATCATATATATATATATATATATATTCTTCCCAACTTTCTCTCTCTTCATCTATAGATAAACACACACACACACACACACACACACACACACACACATATATATATATATATATATATATATATATATATATATATATATATATATATATATGTACAAAAAAGAAGACAGCAAATTACTCCGAGTGTAGAATAATCTTTTACTATAAATTGTATTTGTTTTTTTTTTAGTTTTCGGCATAAATAGAAATCTAGAAAGGTTTCTGTTTCGTCTGTCTTTCTTCCTTTCTCTTTCTCTATCTTTCTCTCTATCTCTCCCTCGGCGGCATCTCATACTGCCTGCTTGTTGTCGTGTCCGTATGTTAGTCAAGAAAAAGAAACTCTGCAATGTACTCATAGGGGGAAAATAGGTATAAATCCGACGCTATATTTAGAATGTTGATTAGCGTTCGTTTATGATGATAATACCGTTAATCCCGAATATAAAAATGGTGAGAGCTTCGCTAATCAGAATTGCCGGAATAAGATCGGGAAACTTTATTATTTGTGAATCGGAATCTGGAAATAGTATGTTATATGTATGTATGTAATAACCAGAGCATAGCGGCGCAAGCACAATATCGTAGGAAAACATAGATTTTGTCTTGGCGTCAACAGTGAAAGCACTGAATATTGAGAGAGAAAAATAGGAATTCCTTCCTCTGTAGATGTGGCGATTGTGTTGGTGTTATTCATCGGATATAGTGTAGTATTTTATTATCACGAGTGAATGTGGCAGAAATGGTGGTCATAATGTCTATCAGGGTAGGTGTATTGAATTTGTATGTGCCATCTTTCGTTGAAGACCCATGGTACCTTAGTCCAGAGGGAAATTTCTGCAGTCAAAATATTATATATGGAGATAAATCGTGTGATAGGATAAGAACAGAAATATCTTCAACTGAAATCAGGGATACTACTACTACTACTACTACTACTACTACAAATGTTATTACTACTACTTTGATTGTTACATACGAAACATTAAATCTCCCCTTGAAGAACTAAGGTAATAAAATATACATTTTCTCCGAATTCAATCAACGGTAGCTACGAGTTCTGGTTTGACAAGTTTCTGGAATTGACCACCACCTTTGGCTTGAAATAGAAGACTTGCATCAAATCTGTTGCCAAGGTCGATAACAAAATGGGATTATTCTACCGCTTCATAAGGTGTCTCACTCCCGCAATCCTCTACCTGTATAAGAGCCAAATACGCCCTAAGATAGAATACCGTATCATATTCAGAAAGGAGCTGCCCAGAGCACTCTCCTGACTTGGCAGAGATCAATACCAGTTTCAAGGCTTTTACTCCCCCTTAAAGGTAGACGTTGCGAGTCTATCTCTGTTCTATCTTTATTCTAATGGCAAGTTCTCGACTGTGCTTCAATCTCTAGCCCTACGCAAAACATTCACAAAGAGCACTCGTCTAGCTTTAACCAATATCAACAATTTCCCCTACACATTGTCTTCAAATCCCTGAATAATGTTTATTTCCTAGAACTGCCTGCTCGTGGAAAACTATATCACGAGGCTGCTTTCCAGCTGACTATAACATGGTCGTTTTTAAGTCCAATGTAAACAAGTTCTTATTAAGCCATCCTTATATATATATATATATATATATATATATGTGTGTGTGTGTGTGTGTGTGTGTGTGTGTTCTTATTAAGCCATCCTTATATATATATATATATATATATATATATATATATATATATATGTGTGTGTGTGTGTGTGTGTGTGTGTGTGTGTGTGTGTGTGTGTGTTCTACCTAATTTCCACCACTACTGGTCATTACGGTGTTGTCTCATCGGCTTCTTAACAATCTTTAAGTGGTGATTCATTTGTAAAAAACTTGTAAAACGACCATAGTTCTTTTTTCTTCAAGTGTATTTTATTATTTAACAAGTATGTACGTTCGGATTCAAAATCTTTAGAGAAAACATGAGTTTGGTTCTAATTCACGATGGGTAAAACACGTTTTTGTGCAAGTAAAAACACGATCCATTTTAATAAGCATGCATAAGTTGCTAGTAGAAAATGTGTTCGATTATATTTCTGTATGTGTTTATCTGCGGCGATGCCAGGTTCGTTGGATGGCTCATATACGCCGCATGTTAGATTTAATACTGCCTGAAACGGCTCATTTACGATAAGCTAGCCAAAGGCAAACAATAACCAGTGGAAACGGTTCAAAAACAGCTCGAAACTGCTCCTCAAACATTTCGGTTTGTATTCTCGTGGGAACACCTAGCTCAAAGGAGATGTTCCCAACGTGCTGCAAATCATGATGGCGCAATGAGGAACGAGAGAGGAAATGCGCTATTTGAAAAAACATGACAGTTAGCATCTCTGGTACAGAATTACTCCTGATCTGAAATGGAACACGTACATCAAGTCTATTGCCAAGGTCGCTGGAAAAATGGTAGGATCCTTCTACCGCTCCGGAAGATATCTCACTGCTGATGCATTCTCTATCTATATAAAAGCCAAGTACGTCCAAGGATGGAGTACTGCTGACGCATCTGGGCAGGAGCTGCTAAAAACAGCCTATCCTGCCTTGAAAGAGTACAAAATAGACTTCGTGGCTTAGTGGGGGATGCTCTTTTCTCTTCCCTGCAACTTCTCTCCAAGAGAAGAGATGTAGTGGGCCTGTCTTTGTTTTATCCTTATTTCCATGGCAAGTGCTCGTCTGGTTTCCCTCGCCAATATTTCCCGATAAACACCCGTCTAGCTGAAACCACTGTCAATAATTTTCCCCACTCTTTGTCTGTGCGTAGATCAAAACGTGGATTCCATGAACAAAGCTTCTTTCTTAGAAGTGCACGCCTGTGGAACTCTGTTTCGTTTTCCTCTTTCCCATCTGACTACAACTTGGATGTCTTCAAGTCCAACATGAACAAATTCCTGATAAACCTCCCCCTTAAGTAAGACACTTTATCAAATCTCCAGTACTAACGATTACTATGATATTATCCCATTGATTACTGTATACGCAATAACCCTTATCCCCGAGTGGCTTCCGGGCCTTGATAAGTTCCCTACATGAGAGAGATACTTCTGAGCGCGGATCCGACTTTTGAGGCATCTCCTGGCGCAAAGAAACTACATGACCACGATCATCTTTGCAAGCGATGGACGAACGTTATCTCTTATATCAAAATCAGCAGCAGCTACCTTGAAGTGTTCATATTGTTTGCGGTAACTGTTTTCTGTTTACATTCTAATGGATCGCTATTTATTAAGAACCAACAACGAATCGAGGATAAATGTTAATGGGTTTGGAAAGTGGGCGGTCAGATAACACCGTAAGAATTGGACCCCGGACTGAATTTGATTCCTTTGGCTCTAAACGTTTGTTGTATTAGAAAATGTGTTCTCTTAGCTGATACGGCTATTAACATTACGTGATTTTTTTGTAAAAAAGAGTTTCCTGCCCTATTTATTAGTTTTAGACATGCTTCCGCAATTTTCTAATTTCTTTACATTTCTTCGTATTGTGAGATTATATCTTTTTTTTTTTTCAATTCGATTCAAACTGTTACCATTGACGTAAAGTTGTGTCATTTTTGGTTTTTCTTTTTCTACCAGTTCTCTTACCATTTTAAGGGTCCTGGATATGACCTTAAACTATATCAAGTGGTGAGGCTCCAGCTTGCGGGCTTTGGGGAGTGTAGAGCCACCCTTTAATTGCTATTGCTCCCAGGTCCACTCTGACCCAGAGTGGTAGTACCTGTTAGGGTCCCAACTATGGGTTGAATAGAAACCGACTTGAAAACAGCAAATATATTCTATTAAAATGTTTTTTCTTCAAAATCTTTTGATTCGGCATTAAATAACCTGAAAAGGGTTGATATGCCGTAAAACAAAAACAACCAACCAACCATTTTAAGGGAATATAGATGATATATTCTTTCCATATTTTTGGAGGGAAAGTTAAAATTTTAAATTACTTTGGTAAAAATTTAAAAAAATAATTTAAGTTAGATTTATTAATTTTCTATATCATTCAATTAAACTAATTTGAATTGTTTTATTATTAGTTTTTTTTTTTGATACTTTAAATAAAAAGTCTTAAACTGCTTGTATATTTTTTGGTATAACACCTTTCTATTAAATTTCTAAGGCGGTTTAAAGCTGATAATAGTTTAGATGAATTTAATTAAATTTTTTAGATAAAAATATTTTTTAGGTAAATTCTTTATATATAAAAACAATTTTAGGAACTACTCTATTCAAGCTATGCCGAGATGCAACTGAAATAGTTCGTGATATCACCAAAGCGTTTGACGCAGAAACCACTACTGAACGTACAGCACAATCGTGGTTTAAGAAATTTCGTGGTGGCGACGACATCGTCTTCAAGGCTGTCGTCGCCACCACGAAATTTTTAAAACCACCATTTTGCTGTAGTGGTTCCTTCGTCAAATGCTTTGGTGATATCGCAAGCTGTTTCAGTTGCATTTCGGCCTAGCTTGAATTGAAATAAGATAATTGTGTGAATGTGTTTTTTTTCATATGGATTTAGACAAGCCCGTTCCACAGCAGACATCCTCACTGTAATCTCTGAACGCATATACCATTCACTGGACAAAGCGGGAGAGGGCAGAGCGGTAGCTCTAGATATATCTAAGGCTTTTGACAGGGTATGGCATGAGGGTCTCCTCAGGAAGATTAGATCATACGGTATCACTGGTAGAATACTTAACATAATTAAATCCTTCTTAGATAAGAGAAAAATCCAGGTTGTCCTCGACGGTCATACATCTAAACAATATGATATAAATACGGGGGTGCCCCAGGGATCTATCCTTGGACCTCTGCTGTTCCTGATATTCATAAATGACCTCCCCGACAAAATTGCCTCTGAGATGGGTATATATGCTGATGACACCACACTCTATAGCAGGCACGACAGGAAAAACAAATGAACATATATCTAAAGTAATGGCAGAAGCACTAGAGGATGACCTCCAATCAGTAGTGGAATGGGGACAAAAATGGATGGTCACGTTCAATGCCGCCAAGACAAAACTGGTTTCATTCAATAATTACAAGAAACCTTCTCTACCACCTATAGCAATGGCCAACGACTCTTTATCTGAGAGTACGTCTCTCAAGCTCCTTGGCCTAACGTTCACAGGAAACATGAGTTTGAACAATTACATCGAGAGCATTGTCAGGCCGCTGCGAGGAACGTGGTCTCTCTCTACCGTGCTAGAAAACTTCTAACACCCGAAAGTATCCTGTACCTCTATAAGGCCACTATTCGCCCATGTATGGAGTATTGCTGTCATATTTGGGCTGGTGCATCGGCTACTAGTCTCTCGCTCCTTGACAGGGTTCAAAAGAGAGTCGCAAATCTGATAGGCCCTAAACTGGCATCTAAGCTTCAGCCTCTGTCCCATCGTCGAAACGTTGCATCCCTCTACCTGTTTTACAAGTATTATAATGGTGAATGCTATGATGAACTGTAAGCACTTGTGCCCCCACGACGTGAACACCCTCGACAGACCCGACAAGCTGAAAAATCCCACCCCCACACTGTAGAGATCCCTAGATGTAAAAGATCTTTCTACTCCAGTAGTTTCTTCCCCAGAACTGCTAGACTTTGGAATTCCATTCCAGGTCACTGCTTCCCCAACTGTACTGACATGCATAAGTTCAAGTGCAACGTGAACCAACATCTCGCTGCCCTAATCCCTACATAGTACCCCAGTAGATGTTTCCCCTGATAGTAGCCCCCTACACCAAAGTGGCAATGTACCTTGTTTGGGGTGAAAATGTAATAAAAAAACAAAAAAACAAAACAAAAAAAAAACAATATTCTGTGGATCTGTACTAAAAAAAACTTGTTAAACTTTGTGACATATTTCCATTATATGGAGGTCATGCGCGAACGAACACCCCATAATTTTATTATACCATATTTCTTAAAACTGAAACATAATTATCAAAGTATACTTACGCAGATAGATATGAAAAGTCTTTATTAAAGTTTGTGCCTATTTCCATTCTATGGAGGCCAGGCGCGAACACAGACCCCACAATTTTATTATACCATCCCCATTTAAGTTAAAACATATTTATCAAAGTATTATTATGTACATCTATATCAAAAACACATGTAAACGTTTTTGTTTTTAATTTTTAAATTTTTTGTTTCCATATTTTGTGGACCAGGCGCGAACCACCGTTCTGCCAGATCAAACATACTCATTCCTGTGTCTCGA
This sequence comes from Euprymna scolopes, assembly GCF_053919585.1. Taxonomy (NCBI): domain Eukaryota; kingdom Metazoa; phylum Mollusca; class Cephalopoda; order Sepiida; family Sepiolidae; genus Euprymna; species Euprymna scolopes. The sequence goes on from NC_136492.1 coordinate 66,364,494, forward strand.
TACATCTTCTATCATTATATGTAATCATTTTTTTCAAAAATAGTCAACCATATAGGAGCCTATTCGTGACCACACACACACACACACACACACACACACACACACACACACACACACAGACATACAGACATTCAGCTTTATATTATAGATATATAATTCATGTTACTCTTATCTGTGAAGAAGTCAACATCCAATTTACTGCGGATGTGCAAACTCGAAAACCGATGGTAGAGTGTGTGTTAGGGTAGGGTATGAGAGAGACACGGAAAGAGAAAATAACTTCTCGCGAGACGACAGAAACAGAAGAGAGTCGGCGCCATCTTGCGTTTGATGATAGTAAGAAAGAAAACCTAAAAAAAAAAAAGATGGAAAAAAATCAGTTGGTATAAAACAATTAAATAAAAACAGTATCACGTAACTCCCTCGTTTGGGGTCAATGGTCGATTTCTTTTCATCCGTTGCCGCCGACTCTACCAGACTGGATTTTATTTGGATGAGTCGGTCACGCTTCAGTTTCAGATGGCATTTTCATCGCCAGCCGCGCGCACATTCGTGTTATTTTAGTGTTGCTTCCATACATATCTAGAAGAGGCTTTGTCTGTCAATAATTCTGTCACTCTTATATTTTGAATAGAACTTTCGTTGGCTTGTTACGGT
>NC_136492.1:66367650-66395150 GCF_053919585.1 Euprymna scolopes
AGTTAAGCAATGTTGAGCATGGTCAGTATTAAAATGAGTGATCATTCAGGAATTCCAGGTGCTGTATGTGCTCTTCGTTTATCTCGGCATTGTGGCATTGTTTCCAGTCAGTCTTGGGCCTTTCCTTGCCGCTGGATCCAAATAGTGGAAATTCAGGGGAGATGTGGTTGGAGTTGCGCAACATCTGCCTTACAATTACACAATTGCATATCTACCCTTAGAGGAGTGTCCATTGTCTCTTGAGAATGGACGGAGCCATTGATGATATGCGCACATACATACATATACATGTGTGTGTGATTGTACATATATAAGAATAAGTTCGTTCATCTGTTTATATATATTTAACGTCTAAATAATGTTTTTCGTCAAGCTGTCATGCTTAATATTAAAATAAAATGTTCGTCGATCTGCCGCACTTAAATTTGAGTTGAATATTCCATAGTTTGTAACGCGTAAGATAGAATTTGAAATTTCTTTGGACTATCGCGACTATCATGTGAAATGGCATTTGAACCTGATTACGCATACTTAATAGTTGCGAAAAAAAGAAAAATTATAAGAGGCGAGGTTCGTCAAACGTTTAGTAACTCTTAAGTTTGTTATGGCATATTTATCGCCAGACACAAAGAGATGGTATTCACTTCAGACAAAGCATGAAGCAACCACTAGCAAAAAAAACAAAAACAAAACAAAAAACAAAACAACAAAAAAAAAAAAACAAACAACAAAAAACAAAACAAAAAAAAAACGATTTTTAATTCAGTACTTATGTTTAATAATAGAGACTATTATTTTTGTCACAATCCATAGTGCCTTCATTGTTTTTTGTTATTGCGGTTCGGTTTCTCCATATTAAAAACCGAACATTTGTCTTACTCTGTTTTCGTGGGGAGACAAGTACATAAGGACTCAGATTATATTTATTTTTGTCCCAATCCATAATGTTTCGGTGGTAGTAATAAGTGATGGTTGATTTCCTGACATTAAAAATCAACCTTGTGTCCAACTCCTCTCTCGCCGGGAGCTAATTATTTTAGTCCTTTTCTTTCTGACACTTTAAGTATGTCCATGCATCTCTCGAAGAGGCTTTGTACGTTCGCTGGTCTATTATACTTTAGATTGAATCGAGCATTTTAATCGTTAAACGCATAGACTAAATGGGCGCATCTTATAGATATCCGCCTTTGTTCTCGGTCAAAATGACTTCATGGAACTTGTTCGTAAACAAGGTTCTTTGTTTTCTTTTTAGGGATTGCATTTCGCGTAGCGATTTTGGGGATGGAATGGGAGGGATGCAGGAAATGTTTTCTTTGGTCATTTTCGTCAGCATCAAAGAAAAGTTTTGGGTTTCAAGCCAAAGTTGGATTATTCCAGACATTTTTGTTTTGTAAAGAAAATATGCAAGGCGTATTAAATATTTTATATGACCGAAAATTAGTTAAGAAAAACGTTGATTTATAAACAGTAGCTTAAAAAATCATCGACCAACGTACATTCGAATATTGCATTTGCTTTTATTAACTTGCCTTTCCTTGGAAGATGGAATGATACAAAGGTTTTTTTTTTATAATGTTAGATAACCCCCCCCCCCAAAAAAAAAGGATTATTTTGCATTTGGAGGAAAATAAAAATTGCATAAGATTAAAACTATCTTTTGATGATTGAAGATGAAAAAGATAAATTGTATCAGGTTGGTTTTGCCAATTAAAAAATTCATTTTGAAAACAAAAACAAAAACTGTTTTTCTAAAAGTACTTTATTCATAACAATAACGAAATATGATGCTCTGCACATAAGAGCTCTTTGCGGATTTGATGAATTGAACTAAGTGTGACCCTTGTGAAAAATCCACACTAATTGACTATTCGCGGAAGGTCTCTTCATCTAGAATGAATGATTTATGCCAGATTGATATGGTTGAATATGTGCTCAGTTTTTCATTAAATACTAATCCTTGTTAATCCCTATTAATCGGTAATTATGCATTGTATGGATACAATAAGACTTAGTTCTTTGCGCCTTATCATCTTAGTAGTTTTTGAGAAATAGTGAAAATAAATATGTTATTGACGTGAACAACACTTACTAATTTCTATTAATCTCTAATTATACATTAGAGGGATACCGTGATACTTAGTTTGCTACACTTTGTCATAACAAAGGTTCAAATAAAATTTTAGTCAGATTGTCGTAGTAGTTTCCGATAAAATGTCGGACGGAAAGACAGAGAGAAATAATATATATATATATATATATATATATATATATATAATTATTAAATACCTACAGATACTAGTGTTTCATCCTTTCGAGAATCATCAGTACAGGGTGTTACGATTAACGCCAATCGAGAGATTCGAACCCTGACAACAAAAGTCATCTCTGGCTTCACTAGCAAGCACTCAATCCAATCGGCTACTGTAATCCGCGAGAAATATTGTTGAAATTTAAACCTTTATTTTCTTTAAATGTGTTTTAATATCTCTCAGAGTGATCTAATCATTATATGATGATCTGTACATTAGAGCGACTTTTTATTTCAACTGAAAGTGCTCAACGGTAAAAAACGAGTTTTTTAAGGGGCTGACATAATTATTTACTATAATAATTGTTAAATACCTACAGACACTAGTGTTTCATCCTCTGTTTCCGTGGAAACATTCTTTATTCATTTATACTTCCCTTTTTATATATACCAACGCTAATTTAAGAAGATCGATGTAATTACAGAGCATATAATGAATAAATAACACAAAGTCTATATTCTAAATATCATGATTTTGACTATCCTACATTTTGTTCCTTTAATTCAGTTGACATTCATTATTCTTGACAGTATCTGTTTCGTGCACAAAATTATTCACTTAATTATTATATCAATCAATGCATCTATTTTACCCTTAACTCATCAGAAGAACTAGCAACAATTTATCCACCAAACGGAAACAAAATGAGTTTAGACATGATTTAAAATCCGAAAATTGGAAGAGAAGCTGCAAATACCTTATAATTTGCTTACATTACGCCATTTTGAACGAAACAGATACTGCCAAGAATTGTGAATTTCAACTGAATTAAAGGAATAAATTGAAGGTGATCAACATCATAAAATTTGGAATATAAACTTTGTCATTTCTTCATTATATATATATATATATATATATAATCAAAAAGAAAAATTTAGTTTACAACCCAAAAGCTACTGTAAACTCAATGCGAATATAAATATAAATATTTATATTGTAATCCCAACCAAATAAAAACGCCCAAGACGACCAAAATAGGAAATTGAGCTTGCCGTATAAGAACATCATAAAAAGCTGTAAATTATACTTTGCATAAATTCATTGTTCGGCAGGATACTTAATTAAGAAATATAAGGATTACGGGATTTAATTGAGGCTAAGTAATTTGGAAGTTGCTATATTTGCATTTTGCCTTATGTTTACCTCATGTTTGCATTGGAACATTAGTTCGCTTTTCGTATAAATCAAATTCTTACTTTGAAGCGATGTTATTATCCTAACAGTCTCAGAAAAGCGCAGGTAACTCGGAATCTTGGTTATATGATTTGGATTTATAGTTTACAAATGATTGAGAAGGAAATGTTCTCAGTCATTAAAGATGCATATTATTAAACAACGATATGTGATTAGATATTCTTAGCTTAATTCAGGCAGACGTAGATCCAATGTATGTGCATGTTTTGAGTAGAATCTGACTATTGTTGCTGGAATAGTGATTTCTGTAATGGTTCTGGGCGGGGAAAGAAGATATATAATAATTGTTGTGACTATCTATAGAAGGAACTGAAGGAAAAGCAATAAGAGGACCAGCAAAGAGAGGCGTGTTGTCGGTATTCCTTTTATAGGAATTATTAAGCGAAATGCTATTAATATTCATAATGTTAGTGCTAGTACCTGATGGAATTGTTGGTACAATCAAAAGATTGGAGGCTATGAATGATTTTTATTGCTTATTTTGGAGGTGCAAAAATAAACAACATCTTCGTTTTTGCCTTCTTTCTCAACAGTAATATGTTTCAATTTCTTGCATTTCTTTTAATACTTCTTTATATACATATCAGAAATAATGCTTTAAGATTCGCCGATTTCTTAACGTTTAAATACTTAATGTTTGACGCTTTTTCCGCTATAAAATTTGTTTTCCGGCAATTGACATTTAATCGCGATCAATATCCCGAGACATGCTGTGACCTCAAAAAATGTTGGATGTCGAAAAGATATATTTAAAAAAAAAAATGTGTCCGACAAAAACGTTAAGAATTAACATATTAGGTAGGTAATTTTATTCTAAGGAACTTGGTATGAATTATGATGCTTTTTTATTATTTTGGTTTACGAGTTATCGATTGTTAACTATTCTTTACAAGCAAGGCATAATACCCAGGAAAGCGGTTTAAGATCAATTACTTATCTTAGTCCTAACTTCCCGACCATTAACTATAATTCAAAAACTCGTTTAAATAAAAGCTTAAATATCGTCCATGAGAAATTCAAATAGGAATTTATGACCTCACTCAGATTGTTCACGAAGGCACCATTATTCCCGATTCTGACGGCCAGTATGCAAGTCTCCTAGACCTCTTTCTCACAACTTGCCCTGAACTGTGTTCAGCTTCTGTTCTCTCTCCACTTGGATCTTCCGACCACTGTTGTATCAGTTAAGATAAAAATAAAATGTAATAAGTCCCAAGATGTACCTATCCATCGCACAGTATGTCGATACTCTATGGCTGACTGGGATAGCTTCCGCACATTTATATCAGATCTACCTCTGCGTTCTATGCATAAAAAAGGATGTGTCCTCTATAGTATCAGACCTGACCGAATGGTTAATTGTAAGTATAGACCGTTTCATACCCTAAAAGAATTCCAGCAAAATCCTAACAGCCAGCTGTGGTTCTCTCTGGAAGGTGCTGCTGCCATTGCGCACAGAAATCACTTTTTCCATTGCTTCCAACGTAATAGATGTACTAAAACTAAAGCCGCTTTCAGAACTGCCAGCAACCACTGTAAAAAAGTAATAAAGAACGCAAGAGAGTTGTATGCTCAGTCCGTCAAGTCCAAGGTAGCTGAGCAGCGTCTTGGTTCCCACTAGTTTTGGCAAATAGCAAACAGAATCCTGAACAGAAGCGTGTGCTCTATCCCAACTATCATCAATGGACCTGAAGTAATCTCGTCAACATCAGACAAAACCAAACTCTTTCTCAAGAACTTTGCAGCTAATTCTAACCTTTGCGACCAACGCTGCCAACCCCCAATATTTCCTCCTGCATCAGAAAACATGCTATGTGATATATAAATATATGTACGTGATGTTGCCAAGCTAATCAAAAACCTTGATTCCAGTAAAGCAACCGGCCCTGACGGTATTCCAATTATAGTACTCAAAAGACTTCAACCAGAACTTGCGACCATACTTACAAAACTGTTTAAACGTTGTCTTAAGGAGAATTGCTTCCCGTCACCCTGGAAAATCTCATCAGTATGCCCCGTATTTAAGAATTCAGGTGTTAGGTCATCTCCCCCACAGGACAGGCCAATAAATCTCCTTTGCGTCATGAGTAAGTTGCTGGAATCTGTGTTAAATAGAGAAGTAATCAACCATCTTAGCAAAAATAACCTTCTTAGTTAAACGCAATATGGTTTCCGTTCTGCCAGATCTACAGCAGATGTGCTTACAGTTATATCTCATATATTAGCAAATCTCTCGACGGAGGCTACCTTTCTGAGGCAATTACTCTTGACATATCAAAGGCCTTTGATAGAGTATGGCATAAAGGTTTACTTCACAAGATCTCCAGCTATGGTATAGCGGGAAATGTCTTCTCAATTATTAAATCATTTCTCTCTGATAGGTTCATAAGAGTAGTGGTTGATGGGCAGAAATCAGAAGCTCTTAGTATTAATGCTGGAGTCCCTTAGGGGTTAATCCTGGGCCCTACTCTCTTCCTGATCTATATTAATGATCTTCCAAATCACATCCTTACATCATTCGTAGATATCTATGCTGATGGCACTACTATCTATGGTAGCAAATCTAAGACCGTAAACGACCAAATTCTCTCTGATTCTCTCTCCTCTGATCTTGAGCAAGTGGTACAATGGGGAAAGAGGTGGCTTGTTATTTTTAATGCATCTAAAACCAAGCTTTTATCTTTACATCATCAACGCTCTGATCCCCATCTGGCATCAATTGAAATGAATGGCTCTCGTCTTGAGGAGGCCTCATGTTTTGACAAGCTTCTGAGCTTGACCTTTACTCCTAATCTTAAATGGAACATATCCGTTGCTAAGGGCGCTGGAAAAATGGTGGGATCCTTCTATCGATCCAGTAGACAGCTCACTGCTGATGCAATTCTCTATCTATATAAGAGCCACGTACGTTCAAGGATGGAGTACTGTTGCCACATCTGGGCAGGAGCTGCTAGAAAGGACTTATCCTGCCTTGATAGAGATCAAAATAGACTTCGTAGCCTTGTGGGGGATGTCCTTTTCTCTTCCCTGTAACCTCTTTCTCACAGAAGAGATGTTGCAAGTTTGTCTCTGCTTTATTGTTATTTTCTTGGCAGGTGCTCGGCTGAGCTTCAATCTATGGTCTCCCCTCGCCAAACTTTCACAAGAAATACCCGTCTAGCAGAAAACACTATCACTAGTTTCCTCCACTCTTTATCTGTGCCTAAACCTAAGCGTAGATTCCATGAGCAAAGCTTCTTTCTTAGAACTGCACGCCTATGGAATTGTCTTCCGTTTTTCTGCTTTCCAGCTGACTACAATATGGTTGTCTTCAAGTCTAACGTAAACAAGTTTTTGATGAGCCGTTCCATATAAGTTAACAAATTTACCGAATCTCCATTACTAACGGTTACTATATTGTCCAATTTCTACTGTACCCTCTTTAACCCTTATCCTCGAGTGGCCTCTTGGCCTTGATAAGTGATGATGCCTATGTAAAAAAAAAAGATATGGCAACCTTTTGTCTAATAAGACAATGGTATTCTCCATGCACTGTGGCTATGCAGTGTTATTGACTCTCCGAATGCAGGACTGGACGGGTGATAGGGAGACCTAAGTTTGCCCAGTGATCAGGGCCCCCCCCCTCTCAGCGTTGCAGACAAAGTCCGACGAATAGCCAAGCGAATACTGTCAGAGTCAGAACAGCTGAAGGAAATTTTTTTTTTACATCGGGATCATCACTTATCAAGGCCCGTAAGCCAATCGGGGATAAGGGTTATTTTGTGTACAATAATCGATGGGATAAATTCGGAGTAATAATTGGTATTGGAGATTTGATAAAGCGTCTTACTTAAGGGGGCGATTAATCAGGAATTTGTTTATGCTGGACTTGAAGACGTCAAAGTTGTAGTCAGGTGGGAAACAGGCAAACGGAAGAGAATTCCACAGGCATGCACTTCTCAGAAAAAAGCTATATTCATGGAATCTACGTTTTGATTTAGGCACAGATAAAGAGTGGGGGAAATTACTGACAGTGGTTTTAGCTAGACGGGTGTTTATCATGAAGGATTGGCGAGGGGGGACCAGAGCACTTGCCATGGAAATAACGACAGACTCGCAACGTCTCTTCTGTGAGAGAGAGAGGTTGCAGGGAAGAGAAGAGAGCATCCACCACTAAGCCACAAAGTCTATTTTGTACTTTGTCAAGGCAGGATAAGCTGCTTTTTGCTGGAAGGGTGTTGCAGCGCTTCATCATCCACTTATATTTGCCCATAGTTGGTAATAGAAATATTTTCATAATTAACCGGCAAGCAAGCTTGACGTTATCTGGGAATCAATGAGGAACTATATGTCTTTTGCTCGCATCCCATAGCACAATATTACCTTTTTCTTATATTATACACTGCATAAAATTTAATTTGTGGAGCCAGACATTGGTTAAGTGAGTAGGGAATTATTGAAATTACATAAAGTAAAACAAAGTTCGGTAATACATGCGATGCCTATCGTTTTGGTTATGAACATTTGCATTTATAATAGTAAGAGTTTTAGTCACACCTTTGAAAACATTATTAAGTAATGCTAATTTGAAAATTTTAGAAAACCACAAAAAGTGATAAAGTATTTTATTAACTGTATAAACTCATTTTTGGTCCCCCGACAAAGGAGGATGAACCTGTAAATTCACACTCGACCGTTCGTTCGTTCGTCCGTTCGTCTGTCCGCACTTTTCTCAATAAAGTTGCCTTGGAATTTTTAAAATTTTGCACAAGCATTAAACATGATATGAGTTAAAAAGTAAATGAACGGATTTCCGGGAAAACTCCGGTTGCCTCCCCGCCCCCAACCTAGGGGTGCCGTTCGGGTTAAAATGACTAAAATTGACACTTTTGTGCTAATTAAAAAAAATGATGCCTCTTTTTTTTTTTTTTTTTTATAAAACTTTCTGAAAAGTTGTAACTGATTTTTATATAATTTTGTTTGTTTATACTTCGTGTTAACTCTTGGGTGTGCCCCAGGAGCTCTTTTAGGGCTTATAAAAACAGTTAATTTTTGTGACTATTTTACCATCTTTGTCCAAAATTTTCGGAGTGTGACTATTTAGAAGTTTTGCATGGTGCTGAACTCAAATTTAAATATGTTACAGCTTTGGGAACTTTTGGGGCTAAATGGGGGTGAGGTAGCAAATGATGGATTTTGCATGGTGCAGAACTCAAATCTACATATATTTATATTTAGCAGAGACATACACACTGTACAGGGACTACATAAACAGACTGGAAGTAATATATCAGCGCCACCTAAGAAAAATTATGAAAATTAAATGAAACGATCTCATACCAAATGTTAAAGTACTCAACAGGGCCAACATGGACAGCATAGAAGGCGTTCTCGCCACTACACAACTGCGATGGACTGAAGATATAGCCAGCATGGAAAATAATCGCATCTCAAAAATCTTATTGTATGGACAATTGGAAAATGGGTACAGAAATATTAGTGGGCAGAAACTCCCTTACAAGGATGTGATAAGGTGCCACCAAAAGGCAATGCGTATGAACATGCGAAATTGGGAAGAGCTAGCAGAAAACCGAAGTTGTTCGCGAATTAGCCTTCACAAATGAAAAGGCAGAAATAGAGGCAAAAATAAAGACCAGATCTGAACAAAAACATTACCAAATGCACAATCATGGTAACTACTCATGGACTATTTATGGGGAAATTTTCCACATTAAGCATGGAATGCTACAACACTGTAGGATAAAACACCGACACCCTTACTCGTAATCTTCAGCTATGAATGACTGTGTGATGAATATATATATATATATATATATATATATATATATATAAAGCTGAACGTGTGTGTGTGTATGTGTGTGTGTCTGGTCGCGAATAGGCCCCTATATGGTTGACTATTTAAAAAAAAAACTGATTACATATAATGATAGAAGATGTATCGAGGATCAGGAATGGGTATGTTTGATCTGGCAGGACGGTGGTTCATAAAACTTGTGAGGTCTGCGTTCGCGCCTGGCGCCCAAAGTAGGGGAAAAAACCGTTTACAAGGGTATTTGATATATATGTACAAAAGAATAATTTGATAAGTATGTTTCAACTTAAATAGGGATGGTATAATAAAATTGTGGGGTTTGCGATCGCGCCTGTACTCCATGGATATATGGCACAAATTTTAACAAAGATTTTTCATATCTATCTATCGTAAGTATACTTTGATAATTATGTTTCAGTTTGAAGAAATATGGTATAATAAAATTATGGGGTGTTCGTTCGCGCTTGACCTCCATAGAATGTAGATATGTCACAAAGTTTAACAAGGCTTTTTTAAAAGGGGTGAGAGTCTACAATAACACCTTAATTTTAATCTTAATTCACGTTAGCTTTTATTTATTTTTTGAGTTGAATCATATTGTGTCGAATAAATTCACCTCATAAATTCACGTTCTTATTAAAGTGAAAGCAAAAAAATAAAAAATAAAAAGGTGGAACTTTAGACAATTCTCGACACAAATTTTGCATAACTCTGTTTTTTCCTTCTCCACTTGCACGTGGCACTCTTTCGAAAATAGATAAATAGATAAAATTGATATGTAGTTTGTTTGAAGCATTGTGTGGGATAGGTATGTAATAGAGATTTAGAAGGCTATCACATTGCGAGGGATGAGATATAGTCGGTGTTGGTGAGAGAAGACGAAAACAAGTGGCGATTTACAAATCAATAAGTATGCACATATATGTCTATATATACATATATTTATTCAGTGGCATTAAATACAAATGTCTTACTTGTTATGTCTGCGACAATATCCATTATATTTCGAAAAAAAATCATTTTCAAATGGTAGACGTGACAGATCGATTCAAAACATGCTAGATGATGGAACGGAAAATGAATTGAATGGCTGTGTGGAGCCTCGGAGCAAATGTAAGGAGGGGGGTTATATGTATGGCGTGTTTAGGTAATTAACATATTTTTTGTTCCTTTTTTATACATTTTTTTGTATATATTTTTTTTTTTTAGTTTATAACTTGTTGCTTTAGCGTAGGCTTTTTAAAATTTTGTATATTCTATGTCTATTTCGTTGTCTTATTATTTATTTTTCTGCGGCTATGTATTATTCATTTATTTGTTTAATTTATTTACGTCCTACATTATTCAGCGGAATGACTTGGTGTATCTAGGTCACACAAGTCGTTAGCAGGCTTGTACGGGTTAACTTTTGGAGGAGAGAAGTAGAAGGAGGATGATAAATAGAAGGGGAGGAGGTACGGGATGGGGCGCTCATAGTCGACTGTTGGGGTGTATAGGTTAGGTGTACGGTTGTCAGTAATAGAAAGGTAGGTTGGAAGGGGGCACTGGATTGACATTCCTTTGGAAATTGTTATTTTATTTATTTTAATAGCACTATAAGTGGTTATAGATGGAACATTTTTTTCTTTTTAATTCTTTATTAATATTTGTTTATTTATGTTTGTTGTTAGTGTCTATTTGGGTTTGAATAGGTGGGTTAGCTTAAATAAAAAACATTTCCTTTAAATTATTTTTATATATATAATTTATATGGGAGGGGGCTTGTAGAAAGGCTCTAGCAGGACTGTGAGTTGGTGTATGAGCGGTGTGCAGTGATGTCCCTGTTCGAATGGTTTAGGATTGTAATGGTAAGTCTTTGATGGGAGCCGTATGTAAAGTTATATAATGAATGATGATCCGAGCTCCAGTCTGTTGTTGAGTTCTGGCCTTATTTTGTATATTAGTAAGATTTCTTTATGCGAAGATTCCCAATATTGCGTTCTGCTGTTAAAATATCGACTTTAATAGATATATTAGTGTTTCTGTAGGTGTTGAGGTGTTTGTGGAATGATGATGCTTGTGTTTGTGTGTGCTCTTCGAATAGGCACACAGATATTTAATCGTTTTCAAAATGTTAGTCTTTTAATGGTAACATCTTTTAATGGTAACATCTTGCGAACAATTGTTTCAGCTCTTGGAGTTAGCATATAAGAATATAACAATTTGTCAATTATAATTTATACAACTTGCGTTTCATCAGCGTATAATAAAACCCCAAAAATCCATTAGAATTTTCTTGTTACTAAAGCAGATAATTATTTTAGTGGACAATATATATATATATATATATATATATATATATATATATATATATATATACTAGCAAAAATACCCGTGTTACATGATAAAGGGCTGTTCCCTTTTCATGTAAATAAAACAAATAGGGAATTAGTTAAATGTAAATATGAAATAGGATAGTCAAGGATTCGAACTTGCGAAGCTAGATTTGGAATTGAAATTCCAATCATAAGTTAAAATAAATGAAGAACGTTATTGAAATAAGGAATGTAGAATTACATTTGTATAGCTTACATATCAGTTATTGGAAAGGAATGTAATGATGAAATTTGTTCTGTTATAATTATATGGAAATTAAAATAAGGAATTTAATCGTCAATTGAAATTGAAAACATATTTTTTAAAAATGTTATTTGAAAAATAGGTTACTGAACTCAGAGTCATGTCAAGTTTGGCAACGGGATGCATGTCACCAATGTGCTTTATGAGCACATGTTTAATCATGCGATGAAGTGACGAGTTCTCAATATAGGTAGAGTTTTTAGGCAGTTGAAGAGAAGAGGAGAAGAGTCGGGGAGAAAGAGCCGAGAGAGAGAGAGAGAGAGAGAGAGAGAGAGAGTGAGAGAGGTCAGAAACTGCTGCTGACGTCAAACCTTGGAAGCGAAAGGTTAGAGAAGAAAAAGCCATATAAAGAAACTTTGAATTCCTCAAGCGAAATCATGGACCGGTCATGAAATAAAGGACGTCATCATCTTTGTGTACCTGCGTCTTTGTGTTGTAATTCAACAGAAAAGGTATTAAAAGATATTATAAGAACTTAGAAAATAAGTAAGAAATATATGTATCAATATTTATAGAAACACTCCAGTTCATACAGAACTGTCTCTCTCTCTTTATATATACCTGTTTATGTCTCCATTATGCTATCACACAACATGAACATCTAAGACACTACTAAAACAACACATGGACACTCCTAAGACTCTAATCTCTCTCACTAAGACTCTCCTAAAACGAACTACAACAACAATACAGAATATACGTCATCTTAATAATAACACCAGTACAAAACATATCCATATTCAGTACCTGCTAATAATAACACCCACCACGTAATACCCATCGTTGACTGGGTTCAAAAACAGCCTACAGAAAATGGAGTTGATTTATAGAAAGTATGATAGGTTATGAAAAGGAAGGGTTGTAAAGAGATGGCTTCGAATTTGGGGTTATCAAAACCAAAGCAAAATATGATGAAAGTAAAAATAAAATAGATAAACCCCATAATTTATTATACCATACCTGTTCACACTGAACCACTTATCACAATATTCTGTGGATCTATATTAAAAAACCTTGTTAAACTTTGTGACATATTTACATTCTATGGAGGTCAGGTGCGAACGAACACACCATAATTTTATTATACCATATTTCTTAAAACTGAAACGTAATTATCAAATTATACTTACGCAGATAGATAAAAGTCTTTATTAAAGTTTGTGCCTATTTCCATCCTATGGAGGCCAAGCGCGACCGCAGACCCCACAATTTTATTATACGATCCCTATTTAAGTTAAAATATACTTATCAAAGTATGCTTATGCACATCTATATCAAAACGTTTTCTTTTAATTTTTTAATTTTTTATTTCAATACTTTGTGGACCAGATGCGTATGCAGACTCCACAATTTGAATGAATCACCATTATGTCAGACCAAACATACCCATTCCTGTGTCTCGATACATCTTCTATCATTATATGTAATCAGTTTTTTAAAATAGTCAACCACATAGGAGCCTATCCGTGACCACACACATACACACGCATACATTCAGCTTTATATTATAGATATATATTGTGGGCAACATGTGTATATTTTTCTTGTGGACAACATATATATATATTTGTTGTGGACATTATATATATATATATATATATATATATATATATATATATATATATATATATATATATATATATATACAATCATAATTCTATATATATATACACTAGCAAAAGTACCCGTCGTTGACTGGGTTCAAAAACAGCCTACAGAAAATGGACTCTGATAAAAGGAAGGGTTGTAGAGAGATAGTTTCGAATTTGGGGGTATCAAAACCAAAGCAAAATATGATGAAAGTAAAAATAAAATAGATAAACCCCATAATTTATTATACCATACCTGTTCACACTGAATCACTTATCACCATGTTCTGTGGATCTATTTATTATGAGGTGAATTTATTCGACGCAATATGATTCAACTAAAAAAAATAAATAAAAGCAAACGTGAATTAAGATTAAAGTCAATGTGTTATTGTAGACCCCCACCCCTTTGAAAAAACCTTGTTAAACTTTGTGACATATTTCCATTCTATGGAGGTCAGGCGCGAACGTACGCACCATAATTTTATTATACCATATTTCTTCAAACTGAAACATAATTATCAAAGTATACTTAAAGTTTGTGCCTATTTTCATTCTATGGAGCCAGGCGCGAACACGGACCCCACAATTTTATTATACCATCCCTATTTAAGTTAAAACATACTTATCAAAGTATTCTATTATGTATATATATAAGAGGTCTGCTTATGTAGTGCACTTTATTCTATTTTTTTAGCTATAGTAAAAGGTAATGCGTATTTGAACAGTTAGAAGATATTAATTTAATATACTACTGATGTTCACATTTTCATATTTCCTTTAAATATACCCAAAGGTTACATTTTAATTCCAAATTAATGAATATGGAGAGATTTATAAAAAAGTTTGAAAATATTAAATATTTTCGAATATAATAATACACAGAGTTAAATAAAATCAAACGTATTTTTTCCTCATCAAATTCGTTATGTGACACTAATTTGCATAATTTTATGATGCAATTATTTGCGGAGATTATCATTTTTTCCCCCGGAATTGCTTTCCAAATTTGTACAAGTATAAAACTGAAACAAATACTACCACAAATATTTTTTACACGTGTCGTCGTCTCTCTCTATATATACATCTCTCTCTACTTATTTCTCTTTTTCAGTCTTTCTCTAGTTTACTTTATATATATATATATATATATATATATATATATATATATATATATATATACCCATCTCTGTACGTATATATATATATATATATACGTGTATATATATATATATATATATACCCATCTCTGTACGTATATATATATATATATATATATATATATATATACCCATCTCTGTACGTATATATTAGGTTGGTGCAAAAATAGCGTCGTTTTTTACCTTTAACTATATAAAAAAACATTATTTTGCACCAGCACAATATATATTCCCTTCTCTCTCTCTTTCTCCTTCTCTCTCTACACACGCACACACACACATACATGTGTGTGAGTGTGTGTGTGTATGCATGCGTCTCTCTTTCTTTCTCTCTTTCTCTCTCTTTCTCTCTCTCTCTCCGTCCGGAAGTGTAATTGAAAACTAAACCCTGTAACAAGATCAAGGTTTTCTTCAAGTAAAACTGGGTGCAATCTGGTAAGTCTATTTATTTTTGTATATGGCCAATTTACATCTCAAATACTAATTTTCTATCAAGAAACAATGGATACCCCCTGAAAGTGTATCGTGTTGTTGAGTTTTACAGTATGCCAACCATCATCAGATCATTTCATAACGAAATTATACATAAATACAAAGATTTTGTACATTAATTTGTTTTGTAAGCATGTATTTCGTAAATAAATAGTATTTTCATACTATCTTCATCGCTTTTCAAGGCCAAGAACTTCTCGAGGACACGGATTTTTGAGACAGGTTGTCTGCCAGTCGAACGATGAGGAACATTGTAGGTGTACTAACATTAATCAATGATACATACTGCGTTTGATTATTTTGGAGGCGATCCATCGTAAGAAATTGCTGACACTAGATTTAAAAATCACTAAGTTGTAATCAATAGAGAAGTATTTCCGCAATAATGTGTTTCACTGGTCTAAAACCATTACAAATCAAGTATCCCCATAGGCAAATTGAAGAAGAAGGGCATTTTTATTCCGTGGTTGCCTACAGAGTTCTTACTGTGAATGTCCTACAAGGTGGAACCAAAGACTGAAGTTCAATCGAGCGCCTTCTATGGAAATAACGATAAAGTAGAAAAATACTAGTAAATCTTCTTCTGCGCGGTACCTCCCAAGATGTGGTAACAGTATTCTATCGTTGGAATTATCGGAATTGAGCACTTTTTTGAGCGGCCTATTGCGAACGGTAGTGTTTGTTTTATGCATAGAATAAGCCTTGCTAGGTACTTAGATTCCGGGTGTAGCGTAGATTTAGACGCGATTGATATTAATGGGTAAGTACCTACCCCCTAAAAGCTCTCGATTGAGACGTTACCAATGGATAAATTGTTCGTGCATACTTAGAATGAGTAATTGTGCCTGCGTAAATACAGCAGAAAAAGTAATTAATGCTTAATGCCGACAGGGTTGCTCTGGAATTCTTTTAGAAAAAAGTGCGCTGGTTTCTCAAAACCACACGTCGTTTTTTGACGTATATATATATATATATATATATATATATATATATATATATATATATATATATATATATATATATATATATATACATGATAAAAAACAATATAATTTTTTTGCGCCACCATAATATAATGAAAGCTTCAGACAAAGAAGGATATAGAATTAGCTACAGTGAAACTTTAAAAGAGGTATTACAATTATAATTAAATAATAATAACATCTATTTAATGCCTTTTATCTGGAATCCCTAAAGAAGAACCCCCCTCTTCAAAAAATATCGGTAATGATCACAATAATAAAACGAAACGAATGTCGGTATATTTTTGTGTTCCTCGCACAAGTAAATTAATTAATTGAGATATTGATTTGCATGGCATTCTTTAGGCGTCTTTCCTTTTGAAAAAAAAACAAACAAAAAAAAAACAAGAAACAAAATGTACTATATTCTCGAAATATTAAAGACATCCACCATCCATGTTATTTCAAACAGTAAGTCCATATGTACAGATTTGTATCTGTGATGGTTTTGTGAAAATAAATAGAATAATACGAAGATACAACAAAACTTGCTAGATCTTCATTTGCTTGGTTATTTTTTGTGTATACATCACATCACTTTAAAACCTGGTTCCATGCTTTGCTCTTGCTCCGTATGTGCGTCCATATTTAGATATTTATTTTGAAAACTACTATTTCATGAAATATTGCAATAGAAGAGTAATACACACCTATATATTTATATTTATATTGAGAGAGAGATAGATAGATAGAGAGAGAGAGAGAGGGGGGAGAGACAGAGAGATAGATAGAGAGATAGATAGATAGATAGAGAGAGAGAGAGAGAGAGAGAGAGAGAGAGAGAGAGAGAGAGAGAGAGAGAGAGTATGTCAATAAAATAGGGTGTCGTTGCACAAGAAGATAGGTAATGAGTGCCTGGTTTTTTGAAAATATCAGGCAAGACTTGATGATTGTTGAAACCATTCTTTTCGCCTTTGTCAATCATTCAAAGAATTCCATCAAAGATTCCTTATTTTTTTCCCCCGTCCTTTTTCTCATTGTTCGTCTGTTATTCTTTCGATAAATATTATTTTGTCTTTTCTTGAAGTAAAAGCAATTTTATTCACAGATTCCAATGCTAACTCGTCGCATTGTTTTCTTTTCAACAGTTTCGCGCTCATCTCTCATTCATTTTTTTTTCTTCATTTTTTTTCTTGCTTTCACTTAAATAAACATTTTATTTCTTCCTCTGTTTTTAGACGACCATTATTATTCCGCTGTCGCCAGGCTTAAGTTGTACAGAGCATTTTCATCGTATAGCACTCGGTTCAAAATGATAACTATTATCTCTACAAATATAGAAAAGGTACTTTGCCTGTGTGGATGTTCATATATGCGTCTTTGTGTCTGTGTGTGAGTTCGTCCCCTATGAACTCCTAAATGGCTGCGCCGATTACAAAAATAAATTAACAAATATACTTTATGTCTCTGGGAGTGTCCTTAGAAAGGTTTTGCACGAAATGCATCCCTTAAGTATAGAAAATCTATTATCATAAGAAATTGATATGTAAGGGAGAATGCGATTTTGACAAAAGCTAACACTTTCATACAGCGTGCATTTATCACCACATAAGCAGAAGGATACGGTGTCTAAACTCGACAATATGTTCTTTGATAAAGCAAGGGCGCGTTTGAAATGAATGTCCTGTTTAAAGCATTCTTGAACTATGATACTTAATTTAGCATCTTAAACTTTACTTTAAAATAATTTTATAAAATAAACAGTAGGTTCTCTACAGTGCAATGTAGATTACAATGTATTGTGGACTAAGTAACTGTGGATTGGCATGTGAAACTTTATCCCGGTGCACTGCCGTGGGTCTCCAACTAGAGTAGGCAATCAATCGATTTGGTTGAAAAATGGCCGATTTTACCGATTTCGATGACAAAAGACACGTTTAATACGAGCACATTGAATGGATGTATATTTTAAGAAAATCGGTTATATATATATATATATATATATTAATATAAATATCAATATAGATATATACACAATTTATATACATATATATTAATATTAATATATATATATATATATATATATATATATAAGTTTTGAAAATGTATTTCAGAAAGTTACACATAATCTTCCGCGTTTCATCCTTGTAAGGAATCGTCAGGATAGTATATGAAGTTGATGTTGCTTCGTATTTTTATATATTTTCGTTGTACTGCGCTTGCTACTCAGCCAATTAGATTCTTAGATATTCACACACATTTATTGTAACCAATGAGCGCGGATATCTGTTTCTTTGCTATTTTAGCAAAGATTTTTTTTAGTTTTCTAGTAATCGGAAAGTACCTAGTTTTAATTTGGATGTTTATTTATATTTTATGTTGTATTAGAATGTTATTATTTTTATGAAATGATATATGGCGTTTTTCGAAATATTTTATTCTCTCCATCCTATTTTTTCTATTTTGTCCTATTTTTACTGTACATGTTTTTTTTTCTATTTTTTTTACCATCTTTTATTCCGTTTCTTTCTGTCTTTCACTCTGACAATTTCTACTGTATTTGTCTTTTTCATTCATTATTCCTTTTTTCCTTTGAATCTTTTTGTCTTTTGTTCTCTCCCAGTTAATAGATTGTTTGTCATTCATTCGTTTCAATTTTTCTTTCTTTTATTGCTTAGTACTTTACGTTTTTCCATTTCTTTCTTTAATTCTTTCTTTCTCACTTTTTCTATTGTTCCTTGATTTCTTTATTTCTTTCCTTCTTTGGCTGCATTATTATTTTTACATAATTTCTTATTTGCTTCTCCCTTTTTCTTTCTTTGACCTTTGTGCTTTGTTCTATTTTATTTTCTTGTTTTCATTATTTCTTCATTTCTGTCCTTCTTTTTCGGTTCGTTGCAATCCTTTCATCCTTTTATTGTTTTGTTCTTTCGTTTTGTTCTTTCTTTTTTGTCATTCATCGTTTAATCATTAACCACTTTTTGCCCTTTTATTCTATAACAATTTCTTTTACAATCTTTCCAATCTTTTCACGAATTATACTTAAGTTCGTTTACTATTTTCTCACTATTTTCTTAACTAAATATAGGACATCTTCTTTCGAGTATATCTGTCGCGATGGCCAAATAGACAAAGGGAATTATAGCGACCCTGACATCAAAAGGTTCGACAATCAGTTTGACAGACACTGGTTCATCATGATGACCTTTTTGCTGTCAGACTAATACAAATGTTCTTGGTAGGCTTTAGAAGTCCACCCTCCCAGGCCCTGCCTCCCGGATTTCGGGAGTAGCAAGTTTATTGCTTCTTATCTGAGGCGTACTTACCGGAAAATGTCGATGGGGATACTCGGACGTATTTTTGCAGGGGTAGTGTTCCTCTTGGTACACGGGTCTATTTTCACACCTTCCAGCCTTGTGTCACATCCTCTCAAGGTGCAAGAAGGGTTAAAAGCCGAATGGATAAGAATGTAATGGCTCGGATAAAAGGTCCGAAGGGAAAGTTATATATTGCCACAATGGTGATTGTTAGTGAACATGAAATATATGCTTGTATAATAAATATGGATTTTAAAAAGGTAATTAGAGATAAGATTACTATAATGTTTATGCGATGACTAGCCGTGTAGGGGGGGGGGATTTGCCCGATCGTAAAATTCGCTAAAATATGACATTTTAATTTGTCCATTTCGTATATATTATTATAGTCATGATTTCAAAAGTAAAAAAAAAAGTATTTGGCTGCTGTCAGCTAGGATTGAAACCGAAATCATATCTGTAACATTCAAAACTGGTGATGTTACAACTGCCCCAACGTGACACACATATGACCTGCTAAAAAATAAATTAACATGAATGTACAAAATGTATAAGGACTTTTTCAATTTTGACCTCTTTTTGACCCCCTTAAAAACTATTTTAACCGGTTAAAGATCCATAAAAGAACGGCCCATAAAAAATCCAATCATTTGAGGCCCCAAGCATAGCTCTGCGCTTTTTAGTTTCAGTTGAGATAGAGTTTGAAAATTGAAAGACAAACAGAGTTTTAGATTTTTATTACTAGCGGGAACGGGTGCCCGGCTTTACCCGGTCGTGAAACATGTTATTATATGATATTTTAATTCATCCAGATTTTGTATATAGTATTACTAGCATTTACGCCCGGCGTTGCCCGAATGTTTGGAGGTGTATGTTGAGCAAATAACAACAAAAAAAAGGTCAAGTTTTTAACTTTGACCCCTATTATTACCCCTTAACATTTATTGTTTTGGGCTCAAATCAAGTTATTAATTTAGATGCATGTCCAAGGAACCTATATCTAAAATTTCAAGTGTTTCGACCCAAAGTTGTCGGAGGAGCTTGGTAGAGTTCTCAAAGGTCAAATAGCCAAATTGTATGTATATGTAAAGTAATGCCTTTCTGTATAATAGTCTTCCTTTACTACCATAGAGAAAAGACAGGCAGGCATTTTCACTTTTATAGATAGATAGATAGATAGACTGGATACAATATATAGTAATGATTTAAAAAGTATAAAAAAGACTCATGCGCCACCACCGAGAATCGAAACCTAAACGTTCAGCTCACGATTTAATTTGCCTCTTCCGTCAATGACTGGGCTATGAAAACAGGTTTACTGCAAGGTTAAAAATTAAAACATGAACCAATAGCTACTAAGTTATGCATTCGTAATGCTGGCGTTTGACCTTCACTTGGCATATTTCATTTTTTTTTTTTAATTTTTACACTTTTGCACCGATTTTTCCGGGTTAAAACCAAAATATAAAGTTTTGCATGGATTCAAATACCTTATATATGAAGTTTCATGTTTGTAGACCAAAAACTCTAGGAGGAGTTTGGTAGGCAAAATTTGTTAACCTAACATATATACGTATAAAAAATATATATATGAAAACAATTTTGTGTTTACTATAAACCTTTTACGCAAATATTATGCAAGTATAAATCACGTTGAATATCTGCATGAATATAATTGTACGGAATAGTAAACTAAAAATGATTATTCCATTAGAAAACCGAAGCAACTAATAGGGAATTAATTAAAATGAATGTTTAAAAGAATATGCAAATTAGCTAGATCTTTTGCTAATGAATGCAATTTCACAGCCCATATATAAGAAAATTGTATTTTCTTTTTTAACTAAAGAGAAAAGAGGCTTGCAGATACTGCAGATACCCCAAGCAAAGACCATATGTGGGGGCAACCCGACATATAAGACGTTGGTTAATTCGGGGAAACCCTTCATACCAATTATCACTATCCAACTCCCCTACTCCTCGGGGAGTTGGTCCCCATTTCCCCTTCACTCTCAACATTAAAAAACGGCCTTGCCCCTTATTTGCTCGGTGGGGAAGCAAATAAATACCCTTTTGTTCTTCGCCTTCAGGCCGGGATCAAAGTGTAGTATCTGTTACGGCAGACACTACAAGCAAAGACCATATGTGGGGGCAACCCTACATATAAGACCTTGGCCAATGTAGGGACAACCCTTCATACCAATTGTCATTATCCAACTCCCCTACTCCCCGGAGAGTTGGTCCCCATTTCCCCTTCACTCTCCACATTAAAAAACGGCCTTGCCCCTTATTTGCTCGGTGGGGAAGCAAATGAATACTCTTTTGTTCTTCGCCTTCAGGCCGGGATCAAAGTGTAGTATCTGTTACGGCAGACACTACAAGCAAAGACCATATGTGGGGGCAACCCTACATATAAGACCTTGGCCAATGTAGGGACAACCCTTCATACCAATTGTCACTATCCAACTCCCCTACTCCTCGGGGAGTTGGTCCCCATTTCCCCTTCACTCTCCACATTAAAAAACGGCCTTGCCCCTTATTTGCTCGGTGGGGAAGCAAATAAATACCCTTTTGTTCTTCGCCTTCAAATGTGACCCATTTTGAGCCCGTTACAATCTATTTTAACCGGCTAAATACCCCTAAAAGAACGGTGCATAAAAAATCCAATCATTTGAGGCTCTTAGCGTTGCTCTGCGACTTTTAGTTTCGGATGAGATAGAGTTTGAAAATATCGAGACAGACAAGCAGACAGACAGGTAGACATAGTGAGTTTTATAAATTAGATTATTTTAGTGTTATCATTATTATTGATTTCGTTGGGAGGTGACAGTAGCTAACCACACAGAAAACCTGTGTGTCCCATGTTCGAATCCAGTTCGTTCCACAAAAAATCTCTTTCACTTAAGATGTTGATAATGTTCGCGTACTCCGCCCAGTATGTCCCTGCTATCTGTTTTACAATAATTCTGACTAGACAAATATTCTAGAAACCAATGCTGACAATAGAATCTCCGGATTCATACGACGATGATGATGATGATGATGATGATTGACTTCATTCCTTTATTTAGCTTAGCTATTAATATAATAATCATTGTAATAACTACTATTTCGAATATTATTATTATACATATTCACGCAGTTGTCATAATCATCGTCGTTATTATTTTTCTTTTTTTTTGCCTTTCATCCTTTTCATCGTTTCCTTCATTGTTTTGTTTTTATAATTCTTTCTTTCTTTCTTATGTGGCTTCGTTTAAATGTTTTCTTTCTTTTTCGTTCTCACCATCTCTTCTATTCTTTATGACTTTCTACTTTCCTTATTTCCTTCTTTATCCCATATCTCTTATATTATTCTAATGATATATTTTTCTTTCCTTCCTTCCTTTAATTATTTTTCGTTTTATGTTGTATTCTTGTTTTTGTATTATTTCGTTATAATTATTATTTTGTATTTTCTGAGGTTTTACTTTCTTTTATTTCTCTTTCGTCTTTATTATTTTTCCCCTTGTGCTTTTCATACGTGATATTATTTTTGTTATTATCTTTCTTTCATTTTTTTCTTGAAAGTCAGCTAATCGTAATTATTCACGACATCTTTTTATTTCTTTTTCATTTTGTATCCGTTTTTTTTTTTTTTTACATATTAAACCCCTTTTCGACATTCTCTAAACCACATTCCTCGTTCGTTTTCTTTCTTTTATGTTGTTTCTTTCTTTCGTGGAATGTTTCTTTCTTACATTCATTTCACGTTACTGCCCACCCCCTCAACTCACGAGAAAAGATATTGCGTCATGTCATATCATAAAAAAAAATGGCGTCGTTTCCGCCAACTACCCCTCAATCTGGCGTGTCGTGCACGCGGGCTACGAACAACGCTTTATTTCTGTTGTTGTCAGATTGTTGTCACGTGACTTGATTATTGGCGTTGTAACTCAATCTGCCACCGGCGCCTTTTCGCTTCTTTTCATACCCCCCCCTTCTTCCTCTTACTTGTGAAGCCGAAGGAAAAGATGAAAAAAAAGAAGAAAAAAATCGTCACACTTTCAACCGATTTCCGGCATCGACTCACCCGCCACTCTGGCCGCGATCGATACTCCACCCTGCAGTTAAAAAATATAACAATGTTCACTTACCCCAGCCCAGCACATTCCTTGTCCAGTGTTCGATCCTATAATATCACCACCCTATTTCTTTTATTGCTCACGCACAAAACTAATGTAATTGAATTAATAAAAGACAAAAATTCGGAATAGCATATTTTTAAGGAGGGAAAAATGTGTTATCAATTTGAAGCTGAATGTTTTGATGGTATTTTAAAAGTTTCTGCCAAATTCATCAAATCATTCTTTTTTTTTCGTTTTCACTTTGGTAAAATTCACTTCTGACCCAAACGATTGAAGAATTTCTAATATTATTAGCGTTGTTCATAATTCTATACTCATATTTGTTGTTATATTAACATATTTTCAGCAGCTGTAGTCTTCGATCTTGTAGTACTGTATACTTCGGCGTATAAGGCGACCGTCAGATGATACGAGGTACATAATTGGAGCAAAGTTTAATAAATTTATCATATATCGGTTGTATAAGACGGCTGCTAAATTAGGAAACCACGTTTGTTTAGCTTAGGTTAGCGATTACAACATACGGTACCTTATGAATATTGGTTTTTAAAGATGATTTTTTAAAAACTTTATAATCGTCTTATATGCTGTAGTTCGAATAGTTCAACTACTTTATGATCGTCTTATATGCTGTAGTTCGAATAGTTCAACTACTTTATGATCGTCTTATATGCTGTAGTTCGAATAGTTCAACTACTTTATGATCGTCTTATATGCGGTAGTTCGAATAGTTCAACTACTTTATGATCGTCTTATATGCTGTAGTTCGAATAGTTCAACTACTTTATGATCGTCTTATATGCGGTAGTTCGAATAGTTCAATTACTTTATGATCGTCTTATATGCGGTAGTTCGAATAGTTCAACTACTTTATGATCGTCTTATATGCTGTAGTTCGAATAGTTCAACTACTTTATGATCGTCTTATATGCTGTAGTTCGAATAGTTCAACTACTTTATGATCGTCTTATATGCGGTAGTTCGAATAGTTCAACTACTTTATGATCGTCTTATATGCTGTAGTTCGAATAGTTCAACTACTTTATGATCGTCTTATATGCGGTAGTTCGAATAGTTCAACTACTGTAAAAGGTTAATTTTTAGCGGAAAATTTCAGAAATAAAGAAATCTATTTTCTTGCTGATCTATTCTCTTGCTGCCCTACTACTCTAATCGAGTTGGTGCACATATTTTTCAAATTGATTTTCTTTCTGAAGATAAAGTTTACCTTGAAAATTCAAAGAACATGACATCAGGGTAACATTCTGGTTCGACACATTATGTTGGTAAATAAATAAGTTATAATAAAAAAAAAATTATTCAAATCTTTAAATATTGCCATTATACCTTTCACTATGTACCGTATATACAAGAGTGTTTTCTCCAAAACTACAAAGTCATAACCTTTAAAACAACTCCTTACAAAAAGAATCACTCTTTCATAGCAGAAATTGTGGCTTACAGTTTCATGCACTGATGAGTTACCGCTTATGAAGGCTCAAAAGCCACTCGAGGATCAGAGATGTAGCTAGACAAGTTTTTTCTGTTAACGTTTTACATAGAAAAAAAAATCATCCTTAATATAATGGGGATTTCGTGTTTGTATATTTATCACCAAACCTAGTAATAATATTAAAGCATTGTTAAACATTGTTAAACATTGTTAAATATAATCAGCCTTTATATTTAATATACCGATTCATAAATATAATTAACTGTGCTATCAAATAGCATATTTTTTTTCCAAATGCTACCCCGATTGCTTTTACAGACATATGCACACGAAGTGTTTAATATAGTAAATTTGAATTTTAGTTAATATTTTGTTCGCCTGAATCAGAACATTTCAGTCGATATAAAGCTTCAACCCTGTAAATAATTCGAACAATTAAGATAATACAAACCCTCAGCGAAAAACTGCTGGCATATAAATAATTGTTTAATGGCAATCTCTCCAGACAAAGCATGAAGCCACTTGATGTAAGGAGCTAAAAAAGCCTACTTCATGGGCAAAAACTTGTCAACGATAAGCGTTAGACGGAAGCTTTAAATGAATAAATATATATTTAAAAAAATTTTTAAAAAAATATAATAAATAAAAAATTGAATTATTTATTATTCATTTATTTATTTATCTTCTCACAACGACTGTACATTCCTGCATTGTTCCAGTCTTCTAAAAATAACTTTTATTCTCTAACAATGCTTCAAGCAAACTACGCCATACTTGTTAGATGGAATAGATTGTGACCCAGAAAGCAGCTATTTCATATTCGCTGGCTGCTTGAAAACTGCTTCTGTGGTACCAGTTTTCAAGAATTCTAGGGAAAGAACTGACCCATTAAATTATCGCCCCATTAGCCTCCTCCCGCTTTTCGCCAAAATATTTGAGTCCATAATTAATCAAGCTCTAGTCCATCACCTAAAGCTGCTAAACTTCTGACCGACCAACAATATGGATTTAGGCAGGCCCGTTCCACAGCAGATATCCTAACTGTAATCTCTGAACGTATATACCGTTCACTAGACAAAGCCGGAGAGGGTAGAGCGGTAACCCTCGATATATCTAAGGCTTTTGAGAGGGTTTGGCACGATGATCTAAGGAAAATCATGTTATATGGTATCACTGGAAGAATACATAATCTAATTAAATCTTTCTTAAGTAAGAGAAAAATCCAGGTTATCCTCTACGGTCATACATCTAAACAATATTATATAAATGCGGGAGTATCTCAGGGGTGTATCTTAGGACCTTTTTTATTCTCGATATTCATAAATAACCTCCCTGATAAAATTGTTTATGAGATGGGTATATTTGCTGATAACACTACTCTCTATAACAGGCACGAGGGGAAAAAATGAACATATATCAAAGGAAAAGGCAGAAACACTAGATGAAGACCTCCAATCTGTAATGGAATGGGGACAAAAATGGATTGTAACATTCAATGCTGCCAAGACCAAGCTTGTTTTCTTCAATAATTACAAGAAATCTTCTCTACCAACAATAGCAATGGCCAAAAACAGATTACCTGAAAGTACTTCGTTTAAACTCCCCAGCCTAAAGTTCACGGGGAACATGAACTGGAATATATACATTGAGAGCATTGCTAAGGCTGCTGCAAAGAAGGTGAGCTCTCTCTACCGTGCTAGAAAGCTACTTACGCATGAAAGTATCCTGTACCGTCCATGTATGGAGTATTGTTGTCATATTTGCGCTGGTGAATCTGCCACTTGTCTCTCACTCCTGAACAAGGTTCAAAAGAGAGTCGCCAACCTGATAGGTCCTGAACTGTCATCTAGGCTTCAGCCTCTGTCTCATCGACGAAATGTTGCATCCCTCTGCTTATTTTACAAGTATTTTAATGATGAATGCTCTGACAGAATTATAAGCACTTGTATTTCCTTGATGTAAATACCCCCGACAAACATTATAAGCAACTAAACTCCACCCATACACAGTAGATGTTACAATATTTGTCCTTTAATGGGGTAGTTATTTAAATTGCTGCTTACATCAGCAATATTTGGCACAAACCCGGGAAAGTAGGGAACAAAGCAGGCTCCCCTAAAAGTGGGGCACTCCTGCAATTGCAAAAATTGCCTGAGTAACCCCGTCGGCATTCCCCGGTCGCGGCATCTCAGGCAATAAGCGATTAACTTACTCCACCGGAAAGCCCAGTGGCAAGGCCTGGGAGGGTGGACCTCCTTGGTATTACCCAGGCGGTGCACCTCAGTCTGACAGGTGCTCGACAGTTCCCTGCCTCTCACCTGTCGGGCTGAGTGTCAAGTAACGAATCTTTGACGTGTACTACTACCCTGTCTCCCTGCAACCGAAGCCACTAGGAGACACATCCCATGATAGTTGGACTATCATGGGTTAGTTATTTATTTATTTGTAGCCCACCACGGCAAAATG